>NC_136697.1:26377566-26618647 GCF_947650265.1 Symphodus melops | reverse complement strand
GATGTCTTTCCTGTCGCTGTCTGACAGAACCTGGATCTTCCTCTGGAGCTTCTCCTTCTCAGCTTTGGCCTGTTTCTCTACGTAGCCCTCGTCTGGACTCATGGACAGGGTCAGTCTGTGAGTGTTCTCCTGTAAGGGGGAACAGAAAGGATGTGAACCCGCTGAGGTGGACCTGGAGAACAGACCCAGTATTTGGCCTTCAGGCAGCATCAGTGACAGCTTTATTCTTGGTCTGGATCCGACAGGTACAAACCATCTTCAGTCTAAAATGTCACATATTGTAAGTCCTCTCCCAGAGTGACGCACCTTGAAGTAGTGCTTGACTTTGTCCTGCAGGAAGCCAGGGTTTTCCTTCAGGGTCTGTTTGAACTTGGCCACGCTGTCGTTGATCTGCAGCAGCTGCACCGGGTCGCCGTCGTGATTCCACGACGATGCGATGTACTAAAAACAAAAACACATAAAGAAGCGAGGACAAAAAAAAAATAAAAAATCAAGCATCTTCCAAAGTGTGAAAATCAGAACATCTCCTTTCAAAGCTCCCACATGGAGGTTTGTAAACACGTGTTGGTGAACTCACCGAGGCCAGAGACAGGCCGAAGTTTGTGGACTGGTGCTTCATCTGGATCTCGATCTTATGCAGGAGAGCCTCGATTCTCTCCTCCTCAAAGCCGCTCCTGTCGGTGACGAGGAGGAGTCGTCACATCTCACCATACGACTCATTATCCTTCATGTGTGAGCAGACCCTACTGCTGTTCTGCTCTTGTTGTTTTCACAGGATTTCTCTGGACTACAAAGTCCAGAGAGTCCCATTTTTTTAAATCTCTTTAAAAATCACATTTGTTGACGGCGTTATGAAAACAAGGTGACGCCTCGGAGAGAGCACGTTTAATCAAAAGCCTTCAACACAAAAAGGAGGAGCGTGGGACTCACTCGATGATGTCGTCGATGGTTCGGCTGATGATTCCCTTCACTCTCTCGGCGTCCTCCTCGGCCATCCCCTGCAGTCCGATACTGAACGACGCCTCTTTGGTGCTGCCGTCGTATCTGCACACACACACACACAACAACACAAAGCTCTACTCACACACGTCTGCAGCAGACGAGGCTCAGCAGACTGATGCTCACCCTCACATGAGTTCAACAGTTTACTCAGATGTTCAACTCTTCCTTTAATGTACTGATGAATCCTCCTGCCCTCTACAGGTTGAACCCAGCTACTGCAGGTAAATTCTTCTCTTGGCTTATCTGGTGTTGGGTGACGTTTGAGGAGCCAGCTGTCGTCATTAAAACTCTTTAAATTCATGTCAGAGGAAATAAACAGATTGAAAGAGTCGCATGGATCGACAATAATTCAAATCTACGCTGCTGGCTGTAAAATATGTTTGTTTCCAAACTCTGAAGCAATAACGTTAAAAATCCTCCAGGGGGCATCATTCCCTCATCCTGTCCTCAGGATCAAACAGACGTGGTTCTGGATCCTGGAGGTCGTGGCCTAAAGGAGGCTCTAGTTTGTCACTTTGGAGTCCTGTGTTGCTCCTCACCCTACAACCGAGGAGAAGTCACTTCCTATGTTGGGTTCGATGAGAGCCTTGTAGAAGGGCGAGTTCGGTCCAGAGATCATGAGAGACGACAGCAGGCTGAGGGTGAATCCTTCAAACGTGTCAGTGATGCTGCAGCGAGAAAAAAACAAAACAGATTTTTTTTTAGATGTTTCTGAATGATGGGACAGGTCAGAAACTTTTCTGTGCTGAGGAAGACTCTCGGTTTTTGTAAAGTCAACGTGACGTGATGAAGGAGAAGGAAGGGGAGGGCGGGGGCTCTTTTGTGGCGTCTTAATCTTAATGCAGAATAAAAAAAGAAATATATATATTTTTTGATCTTACTCTCCCAGCAGGTAGCTCACACACAGCGTGTTCTGCCGGGCCGGATCAGGGGCCAGAGCGTCCGGGCTGCAGGTCACATGGTCCTCTCTCTGAGAATTCACAGTGACGTCAAAATGACTAATCAACACATTTCAGAGTTTAAACAGAAGTTACAGGAGCGTGTCCGGGTTGATGAAACTCACAGGGCTGCTCCAGTGCGGCTGGGGGGGGACCGCCGTGTTCGGGTCGATGCGATCAAACTTGGACAGGGCTTCCTCTTCGATCTGCTTCAGATGCTGCTCCAACGGCAGATCTCCATACGTGAAGAACCTGAAGGACACATCCAGGTTTCCTGTGTGTCTCATATTAACAGATTATTGTTGAACAGCTGCTCTCATTTCTTCATGTCCCTTCTGGGCTAAAGGTGTATGTGTGTGTGTGTGTGTGTGTGTGTGTGTGTGTGTGTGTGTGTGTGTGTGTGTCTACCTGGCGTTGCTGGGATGGTAATGCGTGGCGTGGAACTGCTTGAGCTGTTCCCAGGTGAGGTCAGGGATGGCGAGAGGCTCTCCTCCGGACACCACAGAGTATGTGTGGTCCGGGTACAGCTTGTTCTGGAGGTGCTGGGCGTACACGCGCTCGTTGTCGGACTTTAAAAAAAAACACACACACACACGAGCAAACGTTAAAAACTCACCGATTCAAGTCGTCTCAAATCTGTTCATCTCATATCTGTAACTTGTCTCGGGCCACGTGTCACCCAGCGTTTATTTTTCTGAGCGTCTTTGTTCCCAATGTTGTAAAACGGTGACTCGGAAAGTGTGGACTTACAAAAGCTCCTTTCATTTCGTTGAACACCACGCCTTTAAACACCAGGGGGGAGTTGGGATCTTTTGGGTTTTCATTCTCCAGCCTCCAGCCCTCCTGCCTGCAAGAATCCACACAAACAGAAGTGAACTAATTACAGAGAGCGGATTCTTATCACACACTGTTACAAACAAGTGATTTCTGAAGGGTCTTGGTTTGTAAGATATCCTCCGAACGCAAATGTGGACGTCGATCCACGTCGTCAGCGACATCTTAAAAAGCACTCGTGTTGTTGTTTTAATTCCACCAGCTGGTCTCGGCTACAATTCGTCGGCTTACTTTAGCGACCCAATGCTATCAAGTAAAATAAAACAAATATAAAAAACAATATGAGAGAAGTAGCGGTCAGAACTCACCAGAAATCCTGCTCTCGTAAACACGGGAAGAAAGCCGCATCCAGATAGACGGAGAGAAGATTCTGGAAGTCTTTTCCATTTTGGGTTGAGAACGGATACATGGTGTAGTCGCTGGCTGTTGACGAGGGAGGCAGCAAGAAAAAAATAATAATGTCACACATAAAGCTCATCGACAAGACACAGTAACTAATCAGACCTATCGATCTATCTATCTATCTATCTATCTATCTATCTATCTATCTATCTATCTATCTATCTATCTATCTATCTATCTATCTATCTATCTATCTATCTATCTATCTGAGGTGAAGTTTGTCTAAAGACAATATCAATGATCTGCTTCAACCATCACTTTGAACATCTGACAGACAAAAACAAGGAGCAAAGGTCAGCTCAATGTATTTCATGTAAATACAGTATGTGAACCAGCAGTGAGTGAAAACACATCTTCCAATGGAGATAAAGTTCAGTGGCTCTCTGACGCCTCCCTGTGGTCTCTCAGGTTTTGACAGCTTGTAATGCTGGTGCTCACAGGTCGCTCCGTTCTGACTGTAGTTGTAGAACCTGTTCAGTTATTCTCTGTGTTTTATTCACTTCTTTTTACATGATAACAAATGTGGGACTACAGTTTTTTTACATGTTTGCTTATAGAGTTTGCTTCCATGAGACAGAGAGTGGTTATGTATTCATGTTGAGAATCGGCCCTATCAGAGGCATGAAACATGAGTCACAGCTTGTTAACCCCTCCCTCTTCTTCCTGCTCTCACACACAGCCAGCTCCACTCTGACGTGTATTTCCTCCTTCTCTCCACATCAGATCTAATGTTTGAGGATGGGTGTAACCAACATGTGCGAGAGCAGACTGTGAACAAACACATGCTGTGTAGATCAGAGGTCAAACTAGTTTGATTTCTCAGGAAGTGAAACTCAGACAGTCGTTGTTACCGGGAGGAGAAATGGCACAGAAAGGAGTTCAGCTAGACCGGGAGGCTTTCTCTTGTTCCATCTGTCTGGATCTACTGAAGGATCCGGTCGCTCTTCCCTGTGGACACAGTTACTGTATGAAGTGTATTAAAAACCACTGGGATACACAGGATGAGAAGAGAGT
Source organism: Symphodus melops (assembly GCF_947650265.1). NCBI lineage: Eukaryota > Metazoa > Chordata > Actinopteri > Labriformes > Labridae > Symphodus > Symphodus melops. The sequence goes on along the minus strand of NC_136697.1, from coordinate 26,614,457 downwards.
CTACAGCTGCCCTCAGTGCAGACAGGACTTCACACCGAGGCCTGTCCTGGTGAAAAACACCATGTTAGCAGTTTTAGTGGAGGAGCTGAAGAAGACTGGACTCCAAGCTGCTCCTGCTGATCTCTGCTATGCTGGACCTGAAGAGGTGGCCTGTAATGTCTGCACCGGGAGGAAACTGAAAGCCTGTAAGTCCTGTCTGCAGTGTCTGGCCTCTTACTGTCAGAATCACCTCCAGCCTCATTTTGAAGCAGCTCCATTAAAGAAACACAAGCTGGTGGAGCCCTCCAAGAAGCTGCAGGAGAACGTCTGCTCTCGTCATAATGAGGAAATGAAAGTATTTTGTCGCACTGATCAGCAGTCTATCTGTCTCCTCTGTTTAATGGACGAACACAAAGGTCACGACACAGTCTCAGCTGCAGCAGAAAGGAGCGAGAAGCAGAGAGAGCTCGAGGTGAGTCGACAAAACATCCAGCAGAGAATCCAGGACGGAGAGAAAGATGTGAAGCTGCTCCAACAGGAGGTGGAGGCTATCAATGGCTCTGCTGATAAAACAGTGGGGAACAGTGAGAAGATGTTCACTGAGCTGATCCGTCTCATGGAGAAAAGACGCTCTGATGTGACGCAGCAGGTCAGATCCCAGCAGCAAACTGAAGTGAGTCGAGTCAGAGAGCGTCAGGAGAAGCTGGAGCAGGAGATCACTGAGCTGAAGAGGAAAGACGCTGAACTGGAGAAGCTCTCACACACACAAGATCACAACCAGTTTCTACAGGACTACCCCTCAGTGTCAGCACTCAGTGAATCTACACACTCATCCAGCATCAAGATCCGTCCTCTGAGGTACTTTGAGGACGTGACAGCAGCTGTGTCAGAAGTCAGAGATAAACTACAGGACGTCCTGACAGACAAATGGACAAACATCTCACAGACACTGACTGAAGTGGATGTTTTACTGTCACAACCAGAACCAGAACCAGAACCAGAGCCCAAGACCAGAGCTGAGTTCTTAAGATATTCATGTGACATCACACTGGATCCAAACACAGCAAACACACAGCTGTTATTATCTGATGGGAACAGAAAAGTAACATTCATGAGTGAACATCAGTCTTATTCTAGTCACCCAGACAGATTCACTCATTGGTGGCAGGTCCTGAGTAAAGAGAGTCTGACTGGACGTTGTTACTGGGAGGTGGAGAGGAGAGAAGGAGTTTGTGTAGCAGTCACATACAAGAATATCAGCAGAGCAGGGAGCTCACTTGAATGTGTGTTTGGACGTAATGACAAATCTTGGAGGTTAGATTATGACAACAACAGTTATAACTTTTGGTACAACAATGTCTGCACTCGTGTCTCAGGTCCTCAATCCTCCAGAGTAGGAGTGTACCTGGATCACACAGCAGGTATTCTGTCCTTCTACAGCATCTCTGAAACCATGACTCTCCTCCACAGAGTCCAGACCACATTCACTCAGCCTCTACATGCTGGACTCTGGCTATATTATAGTTATGGAGACTCTGCTGAGTTGTGTAAACTGAAGTAGACAGAAGTCATCAGGGGATAATGTGTTCACATCTGTGTTTTTTTTCATGTTTCTACAGAAAGTTGATTTTACTTTTCACACATACTACGATACTTTAACAAAAAGAGTAAAGACACATTTCTGGACTTTTTAGATTTGAATATCATATGTGGACGTGGGACCTTCCTCTGACCTGTCTCTTTGAGCTCCCTCGTTTTCCTTGAATCCACAGCAGACATGGACCTGTGTGTAGACATTCTGTTCACCTTTCACCATTACACGCACGCTTGCTTCTCTAACTCGTCTTCAAAAGAAAAAAAGGTGAACAGAAGTTTCCTCCTTCTCTCGGATTATTTCTTCTTTGTGATGTTTTCATTGTTTTCTTGTTCTTCTTTGTTAAGCGTCTTTAATTATTCAGAAAGGCGCTATGTTGCTTCCAGAGAGGGGGCGTGGTCAGACACAGCTCATTTACATATTTAAAGCTACAGACACAGAAACAGCCTGTTCTGAGCAGGACTGAAATAGAGGGGTTTATAGACATGATCAAATACAGGATCAGAGTGGATTTACAACAACACACTTCACACACATGTTTAGAGGAGCTCTGACACTGATTTAACCTGAAGAGGAGAATATGTGACCTTTAAGTCATGAAGGCTGTCAGTGCTAGTGATGACTTTTGTTGTCTTATCTGTGCTGTATCGCTAACCATCGACTATTTGTAATGATGTAAAGATTTGAACTTCTTTGAAAATAAATCTATGATTCATCTGTAAACATTTCTCTGTCAGTTTCTTTCCCTCCAAATGTAAAACTGTCCAATGAGGTATCTTTAAAACAGGAAGTATAATCATCTAAAAACAACGCAACACTGAAGGAAATATTATCAGACCAAAAATAAGAGACAAAGAATACGTCTTTATGCTGCTGATATGTGGAAGACACTGCATGAGAAAATCAAAGGAACAAACTGTCTGAATAATAAAATGACATGAAATGAAAGAGCGATTGTTTTAAACAGACTTTCAGTGGAGAGTAAAAAGACAGAAGACGTCTTGTTTTAAAGACTTTTACTGATTGGACTGAAACAATGAAGGGTTTATTGGAGGGATGTTAGTCTTCTAAAAAGTCAGAGTTACAGCTGCACATGGGTAGAGATGTGTCTCATATAGAAAAGTGTTCACTGTTTCAGACACTACCACTCTCCTTATTGGACTGTTTAGGTGTGGCTCTATTGTACCAGGCTATTTGTTCCCGTCATTACTGTGATTACAAGGTAAACACACATTTCTAAAAGAATTTAAACTTTCATTCATGACTTGATTTTTATCCCTCAGTTGCTGCAGAAACCTTCCCGGTGTTACAGTCAAAGTGAGTGACGCGCCCCCTGAACACATGATGATGGTTTTTCATCTTTATGGTCTCAGTCTGATCTCTGCTTTGTCTTGGTCTCTGTTAGGAAGATCTTGACTACAACACGAGGTAAAACTAATTCAAACATCTGTTTGCTATTTCATGATAGTTTTGTATGAATTCTCCAAACTCTAATCTCTCTAGTGTAGCATTACGTCTGTCCCTTGTTGTCTCCGTTACATCCCGCCCACCTGTCAATCATGTCGGCTACATGCCTAACTATGGATAACACGTGTCGTTCATGAAGTCAAAAAAGAGTTGGTTTAAAAAATTCACCCTCTTACAGTTTGTGACAATGATGACAGTAAATTATCAGACCTATTTAGTTGTTTTTTTGTACCAGGCTGTAAACATGTTTAATCAGGCAGTAAAAACATTATTTGTTGCATGTGTTGTGTAGGTGACTTCTGGTGTTCCTGGATCCAGCCTCCAGTGGACCCTGGACGGACTGCAGGATTTTGAACTTCAACATTGGCTTCATATGTCAACACTGAGGGTCGGCTCTTGGTCAAATCCAAAACTTTGTTAGAATGATATTTATGTTTACAGCTAGTAACTGGTCAGTGAGTGGTCTGATAACATCTCACTGTTAGTATGAGGTCATTTAAAATGATCTTTGGTCAGAGTAATACTTTTACCACATATCCAAATTCTTTCATTACTTAAAATCAAGCCGACTGTTTTAAGAGGAGTCTTTGTATATTAAAGCAGCAGTAGGAGTCAATAGGTTTGTTTTTGAAACAGGATCATGACTTCAATCTACTACTACTAATCCTACTGTTGTGTTATGCTACATCTGTAATGGTTGACATGATCACCCTAACTAGGTCAAGTTTCACTGTATTGTCTTTGACACTTAAGGCTAATCTGCTCCTCAATAGTTGGGTACTTTAAAGGCAATCACCCTAATCACTCCTGGTTTCACCTTATTGTTTTGAAAACTTAATGCTAATCACTGCTCCTTTATGTTGCTGAGCACTTTAATGGCCCAGTCTGCATCCCTGCATTGACTGTTTAATGACTGTACTCACACCTCTGGCACTACCTCAAACACCTCTGTACATGCACATGTAACTAGTTTCTAGAAGGTCAGCACTTTGTTTCTAAGGCTCTTTAACTGTTTACAGGTCTCTTTTAACCAGCACGTTTTTCTCGCCTTCACAGGTTATGTACATTATGCTATATAAGTTTAAGGCTAATGCTAATGCTAACTGCACAGGCTTAACTTGTAATTATATTTACTCTTAGTCAGATAGGGGCTCCTAAATCTTGTCTGGGGGATTATTGTATACAGAGGGGAGGGGGGACAGCGGGTGTGTATTGTAACTAATGTCTTGTGTCCTGCCTGTCTGTATACTGCTACTGGATGCCGTGAATTTCCCTCGGGATCAATAAAGTATCTATCTATCTATCTATCTATCTATCTATCTATCTATCTATCTATCTATCTATCTATCTATCTATCTATCTATCTATCTATCTATCTATCTATCTATCTATCTGAGGTGAAGTATGTCTAAAGACAATATCAATGATCTGCTTCAGTCATCACTTTGAACATCTGACAGACAAAAACAAGGAGCAAAGGTCAGCTCAATGTATTTCATGTAAATACAGTATGTGAACCAGCAGTGAGTGAAAACACATCTTCCAATGGAGATAAAGTTCAGTGGCTCTCTGACGCCTCCCTGTGGTCTCTCAGGTTTTGACAGCTTGTAATGCTGGTGCTCACAGGTCGCTCCGTTCTGACTGTAGTTGTAGAACCTGTTCAGTTATTCTCTCTGTTTTATTCACTTCTTTTTACATGATAGAAATGTGGGACTACAGTTTTTTTTTACATGTTTGCTTATAGAGTTTGCTTCCATGAGACAGAGAGTGGTTATGTATTCATGTTGAGAATCGGCCCTATCAGAGGCATGAAACATGAGTCAGCTTGTTAACCCCTCCCTCTTCTTCCTGCTCTCACACACAGCCAGCTCCACTCTGACGTGTATTTCCTCCTTCTCTCCACATCAGATCTAATGTTTGAGGATGGGTGTAACCAACATGTGCGAGAGCAGACTGTGAACAAACACATGCTGTGTAGATCAGAGGTCAAACTAGTTTGATTTCTCAGGAAGTGAAACTCAGACAGTCGTTGTTACCGAGAGGAGAAATGGCACAGAAAGGAGTTCAGCTAGACCGGGAGGCTTTCTCTTGTTCCATCTGTCTGGATCTACTGAAGGATCCGGTGACTATTCCCTGTGGACACAGTTACTGTATGAAGTGTATTAAAAACCACTGGGATACACAGGATGAGAAGAGAGTCTACAGCTGCCCTCAGTGCAGACAGGACTTCACACCGAGGCCTGTCCTGGTGAAAAGCACCATGTTAGCAGTTTTAGTGGAGGAGCTGAAGAAGACTGGACTCCAAGCTGCTCCTGCTGATCTCTGCTATGCTGGACCTGAAGATGTGGCCTGTGATTTCTGCACCGGGAGGAAACTGAAAGCCTGTAAGTCCTGTCTGCAGTGTCTGGCCTCTTACTGTGAGAATCACCTCCAGCCTCATTATGAAGCAGCTCCATTAAAGAAACACAAGCTGGTGGAGCCCTCCAAGAAGCTCCAGGAGAACGTCTGCTCTCGTCATGATGAGGTGATGAAGATGTTCTGTCGCACTGATCAGCAGTCTATCTGTTATCTCTGCTCTGTGGATGAACACAAAGGTCACGACACAGTCTCAGCTGCAGCAGAAAGGAGCGAGAAGCAGAGAGAGCTCGAGGTGAGTCGACAAAACATCCAGCAGAGAATCCAGGACGGAGACAAAGATGCGAAGCTGCTCCAACAGGAGGTGGAGGCTATCAATGGCTCTGCTGATAAAACAGTGGGGAACAGTGAGAAGATGTTCACTGAGCTGATCCGTCTCATGGAGAAAAGACGCTCTGATGTGACGCAGCAGGTCAGATCCCAGCAGCAAACTGAAGTGAGTCGAGTCAGAGAGCGTCAGGAGAAGCTGGAGCAGGAGATCACTGAGCTGAAGAGGAAAGACGCTGAACTGGAGAAGCTCTCACACACACAAGATCACAACCAGTTTCTACAGGACTACCCCTCAGTGTCAGCACTCAGTGAATCTACACACTCATCCAGCATCAAGATCCGTCCTCTGAGGTACTTTGAGGACGTGACAGCAGCTGTGTCAGAAGTCAGAGATAAACTACAGGACGTCCTGACAGACAAATGGACAAGCATCTCACAGACACTGACTCAAGTGGATGTTTTACTGTCAGGACCAGAACCAGAACCAGAGCCCAAGACCAGAGCTGAGTTCTTAAGATATTCATGTGACATCACACTGGATCCAAACACAGCAAACACATGGCTGTTATTATCTAATGGGAACAGAAAAGTAACAGTAGTGAGAGAAGATCAGTCTTATTCTAGTCACCCAGACAGATTCACTGTTTATTGTCAGGTCCTGAGTAAAGAGAGTCAGACTGGACGTTGTTACTGGGAGGTGGAGTGGAGAGGAAGAGGAGTTTCTGTAGCAGTCACATACAAGAATATCAGCAGAGCAGGGAGCTCAGATGAATGTTTGTTTGGACGTAATGACAAATCTTGGATGTTAGATTGTGACAACAACAGTTATATCTTTTATTACAACAAAGTCTGCACTCCTGTCTCAGGTCCTCGATCCTCCAGAGTAGGAGTGTACCTGGATCACAGAGCAGGTATTCTGTCCTTCTACAACATCTCTGAAACCATGACTCTCCTCCACAGAGTCCAGACCACATTCACTCAGCCTCTACATGCTGGACTCGGGTTTAATTATGATGGAACCTCTGTTGAGTTGTGTAAACTGAAGTAGACAGAAGTCATCAGGGGATAATGTGTTCACATCTGTGTTTTTTTTTCATGTTTCTACAGAAAGTTGATGTTACTTTTCACACATACTACGATACTTTAACAAAAAGAGTAAAGACACATTTCTGGACTTTTTAGATTTGAATATCATATGTGGACGTGGGACCTTCCTCTGACCTGTCTCTTTGAGCTCCCTCGTTTTCCTTGAATCCACAGCAGACATGGACCTGTGTGTAGTCATTCTGTTCACCTTTCACCATTACACGCACGCTTGCTTCTCTAACTCGTCTTCAAAAGAAAAAAAGGTGAACAGAAGTTTCCTCCTTCTCTCAGATTATTTCTTCTTTGTGATGTTTTCATTGTTTTCTTGTTCATCTCTGTTAAGCGTCTTTAATTATTCAGAAAGGCGCTATGTTGCTTCCAGAGAGGGGGCGTGGTCAGACACAGCTCATTTACATATTTAAAGCTACAGACACAGAAACAGCCGGTTCTGAGCAGGGCTGAAATAGAGGGGTTTATAGACATGATCAAATACAGGATCAGAGTGGATTTACAACAACACACTTCACACACATGTTTAGAGGAGCTCTGACACTGATTTAACCTGAAGAGGAGAATATGTGACCTTTAAGTCATGAAGGCTGTCAGTGCTAGTGATGACTTTTGTTGTCTTATCTGTGCTGTATCGCTAACCATCGACTATTTGTAATGATGTAAAGATCTGAACTTCTTTGAAAATAAATCTATGATTCATCTGTAAACATTTCTCTGTCAGTTTCTTTCCCTCCAAATGTAAAACTGTCCAATGAGGTATCTTTAAAACAGGAAGTATAATCATCTAAAAACAACGCAACACTGAAGGAAATATTATCAGAGCAAAAATAAGAGACAAAGAATACGTCTTTATGCTGCTGATATGTGGAAGACACTGCATGAGAAAATCAAAGGAACAAACTGTCTGAATAATAAAATGACATGAAATGAAAGAGCGATTGTTTTAAACAGACTTTCAGTGGAGAGTAAAAAGACAGAAGACGTCTTGTTTTAAAGACTTTTACTGATTGGACTGAAACAATGAAGGGTTTATTGGAGGGATGTTAGTCTTCTAAAAAGTCAGAGTTACAGCTGCACATGGGTAGAGATGTGTCTCATATAGAAAAGTGTTCACTGTTTCAGACACTACCACTCTCCTTATTGGACTGTTTAGGTGTGGCTCTATTGTACCAGGCTATTTGTTCCCATCATTACTGTGATTACAAGGTAAACACACATTTCTAAAAGAATTTAAACTTTCATTCAGGACTTGATTTTTATCCCTCAGTCGTTTTTTTGTAGCAGGCTGTAAACATGTTTAATCAGGCAGAAAAAACATTATTTGTTGCATGTGTTGTGTATGTGACTTCTGGTTTTCCTGGATCCAGCCTCCAGTGGACCCTGGACGGACTGCAGGATTTTGAACTTCAACATTGGCTTCATATGTCAACACTGAGGGTCGGCTCTTGGTCAAATCAAAAACTTTGTTAGAATGATATTTATGTTTACAGCTAGTAACTGATCAGTGAGTGGTCTGATCACATCTCACTGTTAGTATGAGGTCATTTAAAATGATCTTTGGTCAGTGTCATACTTTTACCACATATCCAAATTCTTTCATTACTTAAAATTGTTGAAAGATCCCAGACGCTCCCCTCTGAACTGCTACCTTATCGTGGTGGGGGAGTTTGAGCACCCGAATGACCCTAGGAGCTATGTTGTCGGGGGTTTTGAGACCCCAGCAGGGTCACCCAAGGCAAACAGGTCCTAGGTGACGGGTCAGACCAAAAGCAGTTCACAAAACCCCTATGACAGAAATAAGATCAAGGACCGTGACGTCGCCCGGCATGGCGGAGCCAGGGCCCCACCCTGGAGCCAGGCCTTGGGTTGGGGCCCGCAGGAGAGCGCCTGGTGGCCGGGCTTTTGCCCGTGGGGCCCGGCCAGGCTCAGCCCGAAAGGATGACCGTCCTCCTCTGGACTCACCACCCGCAGAGGGAGCCGTAGGAGTCGGGTACAATGCGGGCGGCAGTCGACGTCGACTCGGCAACCTGATCCCCGGACGCAGCTTCTGGCGTTTGGGACGTGGAACGTCACCTCACTGGGGGGGAAGGAGCCTGAGCTTGTGCAGGAGGTTGAGAGGTACCGGCTAGATGTAGTCGGGCTCACCTCCACGCACTGCTTGGGCTCTGGAACCCAGCTCCTCGAGAGGGGCTGGACTCTCTACTTCTCTGGAGTTTCCCGCGGTGAGAGGCGGCGGGCTGGTGTGGGCTTGCTCATAGCCCCACAGCTCAGCCGCCAGGTGTTCACTCTGGTGAACGAGAGGGTCGTGTCCCCGCGCCTTCGGGTAGAGGACAGGTCTCTCACTGTCGTCTCGGCCTACGGCCCGAACGGCAGTGTGGAGTACCCGGCCTTCTTGGAGTCCCTGGGAGGGGTGCTGGACAGTGCTCCGACTGGGGACTCCATTGTTCTACTGGGGGACTTCAATGCTCACGTGGGCAACGACAGTGAGATTTGGAGTGGGGTGATTGGGATGAACGGCCTCCCTGATCTGAACCAGAGTGGTGTTCTGTTATTGGACTTCTGTGCTAGTCACAGTCTGTCCATAACAAACACCATGTATGAGCACAGGGATGTCCATAAGTGCACGTGGCACCAAGACTCCCTAGGCCAGAGGTCGATGATAGACTTTGTGGTCGTGTCATCTGACCTTCGGCCGTGTGTCTCGGACACTGGGGTGAAGAGAGGGGCTGAGCTGTCAACTGATCACCACCTGGTGGTGAGTTGGATGCGCTGGCAGGGGAGGAAGCCGGTCAGACTCGGCAGGCCCAAACGTGTAGTGAGAGTCTGCTGGGAATGTCTGGCTGAACCCTCTGTTAGCGAGGTCTTCAACTCCCAACTCCGGACGAGCTTTTCACAGATCCTGGGGGAGGCTGGGGACATTGAGTCCGAGTGGACCATGTTCTCCACCTCCATTGTCAAAGCAGCTGCTCTGAGCTGTGGTCGCAGGGTCTCTGGTGCCTGTCGTGGCGGCAATTCCCGAACCCGATGGTGGACACCGGAAGTAAGGGAGGCCGTCAAGCTGAAGAAGGAGTCCTATCGGGCGTTGCTAGCGCATAGGACTCCTGAGGCAGCTGATGGGTACCGGCAGGCCAGGCGTTCCGAAGCCCGGGCGGTCGTGGAGGCAAAAACTGGGGCCTGGGAGGAGTTCGGGGAGGCCATTGAGGAGGACTTTCGGTCGGCCTCAAGGAAATTCTGGCAAACCGTCCGTCGCCTTAGGAGGGGGAACCAGTGCTTCACCAACAGTGTTTACAGTGGAGGTGGGGAGCTGCTGACCTCAACTGGGGATGTAGTCAGACGGTGGAAGGAATATTTTGAGGATCTCCTCAATCCCACCATCACGATTTTGAACTTCAACATTGGCTTCATATGTCAACACTAAGGGTCGGCTCTTGGTCAAATCAAAAACTTTGTTAGAATGATAATTATGTTTACAGCTAGTAACTGGTCAGTGAGTGGTCTGAGAACATCTCACTGTTAGTATGAGGTCATTTAAAATGATCTTTGGTCAGTGTAATACTTTTACCACATATCCAAATTCTTTCATTACTTAAAATCAAGCCGACTGTTTTAAGAGGAGTCTTTGTACATTAAAGCAGCAGTTGGAGTCAGTAGGTTTGTTTTTGAAACAGGATCATGACTTCAATCTGAGGTGAAGTTTGTCTAAAGACAATATCAATGATCTGCTTCAACCATCACTTTGAACATCTGATAGACAAAAACAAGGAGCAAAGGTCAGCTCAATGTATTTCATGTAAATACAGTATGTGAACCAGCAGTGAGTGAAAACACATCTTCCAATGGAGATAAAGTTCAGTGGCTCTCTGACGCCTCCCTGTGGTCTCTCAGGTTTTGACAGCTTGTAATGCTGGTGCTCACAGGTCGCTCCGTTCTGACTGTAGTTGTAGAACCTGTTCAGTTATTCTCTCTGTTTTATTCACTTCTTTTTACATGATAGAAATGTGGGACTACAGTTTGTTTTACATGTTTGCTTATAGAGTTTGCTTCCATGAGACAGAGAGTGGTTATGTATTCATGTTGAGAATCGGCCCTATCAGAGGCATGAAACATGAGTCACAGCTTGTTAACCCCTCCCTCTTCTTCCTGCTCTCACACACAGCCAGCTCCACTCTGACGTGTATTTCCTCCTTCTCTCCACATCAGATCTAATGTTTGAGGATGGGTGTAACCAACATGTGCGAGAGCAGACTGTGAACAAACACATGCTGTGTAGATCAGAGGTCAAACTAGTTTGATTTCTCAGGAAGTGAAACTCAGACAGTCGTTGTTACCGAGAGGAGAAATGGCCAAGGAGTACATCAAGCATTATTTGGATGAGACGTTTGGACTCAGGGAGCCGGACTTGAAGAAGTATTTCCCTGACCTGAAATTATTTGTGAGGTCAGCCAGGCCTCTGACAAGGAAGGACAGGAAGGGGGGGGGGGGAAGTTATTTATCTATATCAGACGTCTACAGACTGAGAAAACACATAGAAAAGGCCAGTGTCACCATCAGTGGCAGACTGAAAAAAAGAAAAAGACTTAAAAAATGAAAAACATGATTTATATCTTTGTACCTCTGACTGCTGTCTTCATGTCTGGTTCTTGTGTCTGATTTAATATCAGCTGTTGTTTGTGTTGCTATGACGACATTAATGATGTTTTTTTTGTTGTTATGTCAAGATGTTTTTTTTGAAAAGGAATTTTAATGCATTTGCACTTTTTTTATTGAATTGTAACATTTTAAATGTGTAAATAAAGTGCTTTGCAAAATCAAAAAAATCTCTCTCTCTCTCTCTCTCTATGTGGAAGCGTGTCTCCTCACTTGTTCCTGTCTGATGAAGAGCGAGGGCCTGAAACGTTACATGTGGTGATCATTCCCCATAAAAGTTAAATGGAGCAGATTCTGGTGTGCAGACTTAGTCGTCCTCTGTCTTTAAGAGAAACTGTAACAACCAGATTTCCCCCTGGGATTAATAAAGTGTTTCTAATGCTGAGTGTTTTTCCCTCCCGGACCCTGACTGGTGGATGATTCCAGAGCAGAGGGGCCTGTTATCAAACCACTTGCTGAGACTCCTCAGACATCAGGACCACGTCAGGCCTGAGGTTGGTATTAGCTATAATGTCCAGTAACCTCAGATGTCTCCAGATGCATTGTTTCTTATACCAGTAGAACATTTCCAACTTTTATAGTTTATAAATATTTAGGTTTTCTCTACGTTGATAAGAATACCACTCTGCTGTTAGAAGCCCACTCAATGTCTGTGATTGGTCAAATGGTGCAAACTCCGCCCATTTATAATGAAAGCTCTCAAGGAAACCCTCCATTTATGTATTTATCTGTTTTCTTTTTTATACCGTGTTGTGTACATGTTTTTATAAATATCTTTTGTCTTAATAAATGAAACAGTGTCCTCACTCAAGTCCAACTAGTACGACTGTTTGTTGTTTTTGAGTCACACCCTGTCTCTTTCAATAGCTGCTCTTTGTGGAACGCAGTCAAACCTGAACTTCACCCCATTTAAATATTTCTCTCCTCCCTCCCCGTCACAGACCTGCAGGTATGAGGATGGGTGTGAACTTTAAACTATCAATTACTGGAACTGAAAAACCTCATTCACTGCAGCAAGTCAACAAGAGCAGACGGTTGTTGTCCATCAGAGCTCTAACTGTGTTTCTATCCAGAGAAAGAGGAACTGTTTGACCATCATCATCACTGAAGGGAGAAATGGCTCAAAGAGGAAACCAACTGGACCGAGAGAGATTCTGCTGTTCTATCTGTCTGGATCTACTGAAGGATCCGGTGACTATTCCCTGTGGACACAGTTACTGTATGAAGTGTATTAAAAACCACTGGGATACACAGGATGAGAAGAGAGTCTACAGCTGCCCTCAGTGCAGACAGGACTTCACACCGAGGCCTGTCTTGGTGAAAAGCACCATGTTAGCAGATTTAGTGGAGGAGCTGAAGAAGACTGGACTCCAAGCTGCTCCTGCTGATCACTGCTATGCTGGACCTGAAGATGTGGCCTGTGATGTCTGCACCGGGAGGAAACTGAAAGCCTGTAAGTCCTGTCTGCAGTGTCTGGCCTCTTACTGTGAGAAACACCTCCAGCCTCATTTTGAAGTACCTCCATTTAAGAAACACAAGCTGGTGGAGCCCTCCAAGAAGCTCCAGGAGAACGTCTGCTCTCGTCATGATGAGGTGATGAAGATGTTCTGTCGCACTGATCAGCAGTCTATCTGTTATCTCTGCTCTGTGGACGAACACAAAGGTCACGACACAGTCTCAGCTGCAGCAGAAAGGAGCGAGAAGCAGAGAGAGCTCGAGGTGAGTCGACAAAACATCCAGCAGAGAATCCAGGACGGAGAGAAAGATGTGAAGCTGCTCCAACAGGAGGTGGAGGCTATCAATGGCTCTGCTGATAAAACAGTGGGGAACAGTGAGAAGATGTTCACTGAGCTGATCCGTCTCATGGAGAAAAGACGCTCTGATGTGACGCAGCAGGTCAGATCCCAGCAGCAAACTGAAGTGAGTCGAGTCAGAGAGCGTCAGGAGAAGCTGGAGCAGGAGATCACTGAGCTGAAGAGGAAAGACGCTGAACTGGAGAAGCTCTCACACACACAAGATCACAACCAGTTTCTACAGGACTACCCCTCAGTGTCAGCACTCAGTGAATCTACACACTCATCCAGCATCAAGATCCGTCCTCTGAGGTACTTTGAGGACGTGACAGCAGCTGTGTCAGAAGTCAGAGATAAACTACAGGACGTCCTGACAGACAAATGGACAAACATCTCACAGACACTGACTGAAGTGGATGTTTTACTGTCAGATCCAGAACCAGAACCAGAGCCCAAGACCAGAGCTGAGTTCTTAAGATATTCATGTGACATCACACTGGATCCAAACAAAGCGCACACACTGCTGTTATTATCTGATGAGAACAGAAAAGTAACAGTAATGAGTGAACATCAGTCTTATTCTCGTCACCCAGACAGATTCACTGATTATTGGCAGGTCCTGAGTAAAGAGAGTCTGACTGGACGTTGTTACTGGGAGGTGGAGAGGAGAGGAGGAGTTTCTGTAGCAGTCACATACAAGAATATCAGCAGAGCAGGGAACTCAGATGAATGTGGGTTTGGACGTAATGACAAATCTTGGATGTTATATCGTGACAACAACAGTTATAACTTTTATTACAACAATGTCAGGACTCCTGTCTCAGGTCCTCAGTCCTCCAGAGTAGGAGTGTACCTGGATCACAGAGCAGGTATTCTGTCCTTCTACAGCATCTCTGAAACCATGACTCTCCTCCACAGAGTCCAGACCACATTCACTCAGCCTCTACATGTTGGACTCAGGTTTTATTATGTTGGAGACTCTGCTGAGTTGTGTAAACTGAAGTAGACAGAAGTCATCAGGGGATAATGTGTTCACATCCGTGTTTTTTTCATGTTTCTACAGAAAGTTGATTTTACTTTTCACACATACTACGATACTTTAACAAAAAGAGTAAAGACACATTTCTGGACTTTTTAGATTTGAATATCATATGTGGACGTGGGACCTTCCTCTGACCTGTCTCTTTGAGCTCCCTCGTTTTCCTTGAATCCACAGCAGACATGGACTTGTGTGTAGTCATTCTGTTCACCTTTCACCATTACACGCACGCTTGCTTCTCTAACTCGTCTTCAAAAGAAAAAAAGGTAAACAGAAGTTTCCTCCTTCTCTCAGATTATTTCTTCTTTGTGATGTTTTCATTGTTTTCTTGTTCATCTTTGTTAAGCGTCTTTAATTATTCAGAAAGGCTCTATGTTGCTTCCAGAGAGGGGGCGTGGTCAGACACAGCTCATTTACATATTTAAAGCTACAGACACAGAAACAGCCTGTTCTGAGCAGGGCTGAAATAGAGGGGTTTATAGACATGATCAAATACAGGATCAGAGTGGATTTACAACAACACACTTCACACACATGTTTAGAGGAGCTCTGACACCGATTTAACCTGAAGAGGAGAATATGTGACCTTTAAGTCATGAAGGCTGTCAGTGCTAGTGATGACTTTTGTTCTCTTATCTGTGCTGTATCGCTAACCATCGACTATTTGTAATGATGTAAAGATTTGAACTTCTTTGAAAATAAATCTATGATTCATCTGTAAACATTTCTCTGTCAGTTTCTTTCCCTCCAAATGTAAAACTGTCCAATGAGGCATCTTTAAAACATGAAGTATGATCATCTAAAAACAAGGCAACACTGAAGGAAATATTATCAGAGCAAAAATAAGAGACAAAGAATACGTCTTTATGCTGCTGATATGAGGAAGACACTGCATGAGAAAATCAAAGGAACAAACTGTCTGAATAATAAAATGACATGAAATGAAAGAGCGATTGTTTTAAACAGACTTTCAGTGGAGAGTAAAAAGACAGAAGACGTCTTGTTTTAAAGACTTTTACTGATTGGACTGAAACAATGAAGGGTTTATTGGAGGGATGTTAGTCTTCTAAAAAGTCAGAGTTACAGCTGCACATGGGTAGAGATGTGTCTCATATAGAAAAGTGTTCACTGTTTCAGACACTACCACTCTCCTTATTGGACTGTTTAGGTGTGGCTCTATTCTACCAGGCTATTTGTTCCCGTCATTACTGTGATTACAAGGTAAACACACATTTCTAAAAGAATTTAAACTTTCATTCATGACTTGATTTTTATCCTTCAGTTGCTGCAGAAACCTTCCCGGTGTTACAGTCAAAGTGAGTGACGCGCCCCCTCAACACATGATGATGGTTTTTCATATTTATGGTGTCAGTCTTATCTCTGCTTTGTCTTGGTCTCTGTTAGGAAGATCTTGACTACAACACGAGGTAAAACTAATTCAAACATCTGTTTGCTATTTCATGATAGTTTTGTATGAATTCTCCAAACTCTAATCTCTCTAGTGTAGCGTTACGTCTGTCCCTTGTTGTCTCCGTTACATCCCGCCCACCTGTCAATCATGTCAGCTACATGCCTAACTATGGATAACACGTGTCGTTCATGAAGACAAAAAAGAGCCAATTTGATCCCTGCTGAGCTATATTTAGAAGTATGAATATTGTAGGTCCGATGTGGTTAGACACTATTAACTCCGCTATAAGAAAGGAATATTTCCACAAGGATCTTAACACAGCACTTATTTCAGTGCTTCATAAGCCTGGCAAAGATCCCCAAAGTTGTTATAATTACCGCCCTATATCGCTAATTAATGCGGATATCAAAATTTACTCCAAAGTCGGACCAAACCCACTTCCTCAAAGGACGACTGGCATCAGATAATGTCCGCCGGCTTTTGCATGTTATTGCTGATGCTCAAAAGACAGGCTCACCGGGTGGACTCCTATTTCTCAATGCGGAGAAAGCTTTTGATCGCCTGGAATGGGGATATTTGTGGACAGTCTTGAGAAAATTTAATTTCGGCCCAAATGTTATAAAAATGATACAGGTTCTATATTCTAATACCTCTGCTAGGGTTGTCACAGCTGGGCAAGTCTCTGGTCTCTTCGATATAGGCCGCGGCTCTAGACAGGGGTGTCCAGCATCTCCCTCCATTTTCAATTTGTCACTGGAACCGTTAGCCCAATACATGCGACAAAGTCAATAAGTTGCTCCAATTAAAATAGAGTCTACATCACACTCCATTTCAATGTACGCCGACGACACACTTGTTTACCTTTCTAACCTGCAACAGTCCCTCCCAAATGTGTTGAAAATCATTGAACACTTTGGTACATTATCTGGTTATAAGATTAACAACTCCAAGTCCATTCTACTACTGTTGAATACAGATCCGAAGAGTTTGTACACCCAATCTCCTATACCAGGGCTCAGAAGGCGGGATATTTATGTATAGAGATCAATCCCTGTATCCAGGCAATAGCGAGAAATAATTAGTAGTCCATTATGAAGAAAGTTGAGAATGACCTTGAGAGGTGGACAGCACTCCCTTCGTCAATGCCCGTCCGCATAGCCACAATCAAAATGAATGTGCTTGCGCGCATACATTTTATAAGCTCTTTGCTCCCTTTACCAACTCCGACAGGGTTTTGGCAGAAACTCGACTCCAAGCTTAAAAAGTTCATTTGGAATGGAAAGAGGCCTCGCATCAAATGGTCAACGTTGCAACGGGACAAACTCCAGGGTGGATGGGCTTCCCCAAACTTTAAGCTGTACCACTGGGCATTTGTATTACGTTCCTTGAAACACTGGTTTGATGCAGAAGTTACTTCTCCCTGGAAAACATTAGAACAGGAGCTGGTTCATCCTTTAAGACTTCAAGATGTAGCTTTCTCTGGACTCAAACATAAGAAATGTTACTCTCAATTTGGACCAATAGTATCGTATATAACACAAATTATGGTGAATGTGGAGAAGTATATGGGTTTTAAACCAAAATGGCACAAACACTCCCCTATCTGGCATAACTCCAATTGACTGACAGGGGGCATACCATTCATCTCACAACTATGGGCTCAACATGGTCTCCTATATTTATAATAATCTCATGTCATACGCCCCTACAGAATCCTCCACATGCAGTTCATGGGAGGCAGATATACATCTAGGAACAGAGACCATTGACTGGGATGCTGTATGGGGAAATGTCTTTCGATCGTCTAAAAATCCAAATCACCAGTTTATCCACCACAAAATCTGTCATAGGACCTACTTAACTCCACGTAAGAGGCATCTGATGGGCTTGGCCCCCAATCCCTACTGCACATTCTGTCATCAGGGTGTTCTGGGTACATTAATGCATGTCTTGTGGGAGTGTCCAGATGTGCAAAGGTTCTGGGTTAAAGTTGTGGATAAGGTGTCTGATCTGATAGGGAGGAGACTCCCACTGGAACCGGCACTACTCCTTTTAAATGATGACTCCAGGTTCAAGATCACTAAGGTAAAACGTAAACTCTGGTTGGCTGGCATGACGGCAGCGAAAAAAATTATAGTTTTAAGGTGGCATCTGTGGTAGCACTGTATGTCTGACTTGTCATCCTGTTTATTACTTTATTCTATTCAAGTGCTTTGATTTTGATTTTGCAAACATTTCTATGTTGGTCTGTGTGCTCCGTGGGAGTTGGGGAGGTGGGATGGGGAGGGTTGCTCTGTGTGTTCAGTATATTTGGTTTGTATTGTTGATGTTCTATTGTTTGAAAATTAATAAATAAATAAAAAGTTGATTACAAAAAAAAAGAGCCGATTTAAAAAATTCACCCTCGTACAGTTTGTGACGATGATGACAGTAAATTATCAGACCTATTTAGTTGTTTTTTTGTAGCAGGCTGTAAACATGTTTAATCAGGCTGTAAAAACATTATTTGTTGCATGTGTTGTGTATGTGACTTCTGGTGTTCCTGGATCCAGCCTCCAGTGGACCCTGGACGGACTGCAGGATTTTGAACTTCAACATTGGCTTCATATGTCAACACTGAGGGTCGGCTCTTGGTCAAATCAAAAACTTTGTTAGAATGATATTTATGTTTACAGCTAGTAACTGGTCAGTGAGTGGTCTGATAACATCTTACTGTTAGTATGAGGTCATTTAAAATGATCTTTGGTCAGTGTAATACTTTTACCACATATCCAAATTCTTTCATTACTTAAAATTGTTGAAAGATCCCAGACGCTCCCCCCTGACCTGCTACCTTATCAAGCTATGTTGTCGGGGGTTTTGAGCCCCCAGCAGGGTCACCCAAGGCAAACAGGTCCTAGGTGAGGGGTCAGACCAAAAGCAGTTCACAAAACCCCTATGACAGAAATAAGATCAAGGACCGTGACGTCGCCCAGCATGGCGGAGCCAGGGCCCCACCCTGGAGCCAGGCCTGGGGTTGGGGCCCGCAGGAGAGCGCCTGGTGGCTGGGGGCCCGGCCAGGCTCAGCCCGAAAGGATGACGCGGGCCCGTCCTCCTGTGGACTCACCACCCGCAGAGGAAGCCGTAGGGGTCGGGTGCAATGTGGATCGGGCAGCAGTCGACGGCGGGGGCCTCGGCGACCTGATCCCCGGACGTAGCTTCTGGCGTTTGGGACGTGGAACGTCACCTCACTGGGGGGGAAGGAGCCTGAGCTTGTGCAGGAGGTTGAGAGGTACCGGCTAGATGTAGTCGGGCTCACCTCCACGCACTGCTTGGGCTCTGGAAACCAGCTCCTCGAGACGGGCTGGACTCTCTACTTCTCTGGAGTGGCCCGCGGTGAGAGGCGGCGGGCTGGTGTGGGCTTGCTCATGGCCCCACAGCTCAGCTGCCAGGTGTTGGAGTTCACCCCGGTGAACAAGAGGGTCGTGTCCCTGCGCCTTCGGGTAGAGGACAGGTCTCTCACTGTCGTCTCGGCCTACAGACCGAACGGCAGTGTGGAGTACCCGGCCTTCTTGGAGTCCCTGGGAGGGGTGCTGGACAGTGCTCCGACTGGGGACTCCATTGTTCTACTGGGGGACTTCAATGCTCACGTGGGCAACGACAGTGAGATTTGGAGTGGGGTGATTGGGATGAACGGCCTCCCTGATCTGAACCAGAGTGGTGTTCTGTTATTGTATTTCTGTGCTAGTCACAGTCTGTCCATAACAATCACCATGTTTGAGCACAGGGATGTCCATAAGTACACGTGGCACCAGGACTCCCTAGGCCGGAGGTCGATGATAGACTTTGTGGTTGTGTCATCTGACCTTCGGCCGTGTGTCTCGGACACTCGGGTAAAGAGAGGGGCTGAGCTGTCAACTGATCACCAACTGGTGGTGAATTGGATGCGCTGGCAGGGGAGGAAGCCGGTCAGACTCGGCAGGCCCAAACGTGTAGTGAGAGTCATCTGGGAATGTCTGGCTGAACCCTCTGTTAGCGAGGTCTTCAACTCCCAACTCCGGACAAGCTTTTCACAGATCCCGGGGGAGCCTGGGGACATTGAGTCTGAGTGGACCATGTTCTCCACCTCCATTGTCAAAGCAGCTGCTCTGAGCTGTGGCCGCAGGGTCTCTGGTGCCTGTCGTGGCGGCAATTCCCGAACCCGATGGTGGACACCGGAAGTAAGGGAGGCCGTCAAGCTGAAGAAGGAGTCCGATCGGGTGTTGCTAGCGCATAGGACTCCTGAGGGAGCTGATGGGTACCAGCAGGCCAGGCGTTCCTTAGCCCGGGCGGTCATGGAGGCAAAAACTGGGGCCTGGGAGGAGTTCGGGGAGGCCATTGAGGAGGACTTTCGGTCGGCCTCGAGGAAATTCTGGCAAACCGTCTGTCGCCTCAGGAGGGGGAAGCAGTGCTTCACCAACACTGTTTACTGTGGAGGTGGGGAGCTGCTGACCTCAACTGGGGATGTAGTCAGACGGTGGAAGGAATACTTCGAGGATCTCCTCAATCCCACCGTCACGATTTTGAACTTCAACATTGGCTTCATATGTCAACACTAAGGGTCGGCTCTTGGTCAAATCAAAAACTTTGTTAGAATGATAATTATGTTTACAGCTAGTAACTGGTCAGTGAGTGGTCTGATAACATCTCACTGTTAGTATGAGGTCATTTAAAATGATCTTTGGTCAGTGTAATACTTTTACCACATATCCAAATTCTTTCATTTCTTAAACTCAAGCCGACTGTTTTAAGAGGAGTCTTTGTACATTAAAGCAGCAGTAGGAGTCAGTAGGTTTGTTTTTGAAACAGGATCATGACTTCAATCTGAGGTGAAGTATGTCTAAAGACAATATCAATGATCTGCTTCAACCATCACTTTGAACATCTGATAGACAAAAACAAGGAGCAAAGGTCAGCTCAATGTATTTCATGTAAATACAGTATGTGAACCAGCAGTGAGTGAAAACACATCTTCCAATGGAGATAAAGTTCAGTGGCTCTCTGACGCCTCCCTGTGGGCTCTCAGGTTTTGACAGCTTGTAATGCTGGTGCTCACAGGTCGCTCCGTTCTGACTGTAGTTGTAGAACCTGTTCAGTTATTCTCTGTGTTTTATTCACTTCTTTTTACATGATAGAAATGTGGGACTACAGTTTTTTTACATGTTTGCTTATAGAGTTTGCTTCCATGAGACAGAGAGTGGTTATGTATTCATGTTGAGAATCGGCCCTATCAGAGGAATGAAACATGAGTCACAGCTTGTTAACCCCTCCCTTTTCTTCCTGCTCTCACACACAGCCAGCTCCACTCTGACGTGTATTTCCTCCTTCTCTCCACATCAGATCTAATGTTTGAGGATGGGTGTAACCAACATGTGCGAGAGCAGACTGTGAACAAACACATGCTGTGTAGATCAGAGGTCAAACCAGTTTGATTTCTCAGGAAGTGAAACTCAGACAGTCGTTGTTACCGAGAGGAGAAATGGCACAGAAAGGAGTTCAGCTAGACCGGGAGGCTTTCTCTTGTTCCATCTGTCTGGATCTACTGAAGGATCCGGTCGCTATTCCCTGTGGACACAGTTACTGTATGAAGTGTATTAAAAACCACTGGGATACACAGGATGAGAAGAGAGTCTACAGCTGCCCTCAGTGCAGACAGGACTTCACACCGAGGCCCGTCCTGGTGAAAAACACCATGTTAGCAGATTTAGTGGAGGAGCTGAAGAAGACTGGACTCCAAGCTGCTCCTGCTGATCTCTGCTATGCTGGACCTGAAGATGTGGCCTGTGATGTCTGCACCGGGAGGAAACTGAAAGCCTGTAAGTCCTGTCTGCAGTGTCTGGCCTCTTACTGTGAGAATCACCTCCAGCCTCATTTTAAAGCACCTTCATTTAAGAAACACAAGCTGATGGAGCCCTCCAAGAAGCTCCAGGAGAACGTCTGCTCTCGTCACAATGAGGAAATGAAAGTTTTTTGTCGCACTGATCAGCAGTCTATCTGTCTCCTCTGTTTAATGGATGAACACAAAGGTCACGACACAGTCTCAGCTGCAGCAGAAAGGAGCGAGAAGCAGAGAGAGCTCGAGGTGAGTCGACAAAACATCCAGCAGAGAATCCAGGACGGAGAGAAAGATGTGAAGCTGCTCCAACAGGAGGAGGAGGCTATCAATGGCTCTGCTGATAAAACAGTGGGGAACAGTGAGAAGATGTTCACTGAGCTGATCCGTCTCATGGAGAAAAGACGCTCTGATGTGACGCAGCAGGTCAGATCCCAGCAGCAAACTGAAGTGAGTCGAGTCAGAGAGCGTCAGGAGAAGCTGGAGCAGGAGATCACTGAGCTGAAGAGGAAAGACGCTGAACTGGAGACGCTCTCACACACACAAGATCACAACCAGTTTCTACAGGACTACCCCTCAGTGTCAGCACTCAGTGAATCTACACACTCATCCAGCATCAAGATCCGTCCTCTGAGGTACTTTGAGGACGTGACAGCAGCAGTGTCAGAAGTCAGAGATAAACTACAGGACGTCCTGACAGACAAATGGACAAACATCTCACAGACACTGACTAAAGTGGATGTTTTACTGTCAGGACCAGAACCAGAACCAGAACCAGAGCCCAAGACCAGAGCTGAGTTCTTAAAATATTCATGTGACATCACACTGGATCCAAACACAGCAAACACATGGCTGTTATTATCTGATGGGAACAGAAAAGTAATATTCATGAGTGAAGATCAGTCTTATTCTAGTCACCCAGACAGATTCACTATTTATCATCAGGTCCTGAGTAAAGAGAGTCTGACTGGACGTTGTTACTGGGAGGTGGAGAGGAGAGGAGAAGTTTGTGTAGCAGTCACGTACAAGAATATCAGGAGAGCAGGGAACTCACTTGAATGTGTGTTTGGACGTAATGACAAATCTTGGATGTTATATTGTGACAACAACAGATATATCTTTTGTTACAACAATGTCAAGACTCCTGTCTCAGGTCCTCAGTCCTCCAGAGTAGGAGTGTACCTGGATCACACAGCAGGTATTCTGTCCTTCTACAGCATCTCTGAAACCATGACTCTCCTCCACAGAGTCCAGACCACATTCACTCAGCCTCTACATGCTGGACTCAGGGTTCATTATGATGTTGGAGCCTCTGCTGAGTTGTGTAAACTGAAATAGACAGAAGTCATCAGGGGATAATGTGTTCACATCTGTGTTTTTTTTCATGTTTCTACAGAAAGTTGATTTTACTTTTCACACATACTACGATACTTTAACAAAAAGAGTAAAGACACATTTCTGGACTTTTTAGATTTGAATATCATATGTGGACGTGGGACCTTCCTCTGACCTGTCTCTTTGAGCTCCCTCGTTTTCCTTGAATCCACAGCTTGAATCGTTTGTTGTGGCTCTGTGCCAACTTCTACTTTATAGTTTTTATAGTACACCTTCAGTGTATAACTTTATGTATCCTATTGATACTTTTTCGTGCTTTCATGGAAATAGCAGCGGAAAACTTTCTTATTCAAGGGAGAAGCTGCTCTCACTCAGGACAGCGGGACAAGCCGGCATCGTTCACCCGATACCTGTGGAGCTGATGCGGCGGTACAGAGGCTGTAGAGCCGGCGCCAAGCTAAAGGCTAAGCTAGCGGCTAAGCGATGGAGGTACAAGCCCTCGGTTCCGGTGATAGTGATGGGGAACGTAAACTGTCTAACCAACAAGACAGATGAGCTGGCTGCTCTCGTGAGGAACAAGCGGACATTTAGAGAGTGCAGTTTAATGTGCCTCACAGAAACCTGGCTGACTCAAAACAGCCCGGACGCTAACGTGGATCTACCGGGCTTCACTACAGTGAGAGCGGACAGAGACACGAAACGCAGCGGCAAACGGAAAGGAGGAGGACTCGTGCTGTTTATTAACAACAGATGGAGCCACCATGGACATGTTACTGTGAAGGAGGCAACGTGCAGCAAAGACATCGAGCTGCTGGCGGTAGGTCTCCGTCCTTACTACATGCCCAGGGAGTTCGAGAACTTCACCACTGATTTCATCTACCAGCTGTACACGGAGGAGGGCCGCGGCGTGTTTGACTGCAGGAAGAACATCCTGGGTCACATGCAGCAGGTCGCGCGCACACACACACACACACACACACTCTCTCTTACTCACACACTGTAACATGTGCTCACATTTGTTTTGTGGTTTCAGACGTTTGTTGAAACAGGATTTGTGAGGATGTTAAACATGATTGCGATCTCTCCTGTCACAGGGAGGAGCTCCGTCTCCGTTCAACAGAAACTTTGGGACTAAAGTCGCTGCTAAAGCCGTCCAGTGGATCACGAGGACGCTCAAGGACTCTTACAAAGGAGGTGTGTGTGTGTGTGTGTGTGTGTGTGTGTGTGTGTGTGTGTGTGTGTGTGTGTGTGCTGACTCCGTTTCTTTTCCGTGCAGGTCGAGTGTTTGCGAACTCCGAGGACACGGCCTGCCTGCTCGGGATGCGTCGCAGAGCGCTCGTCTTCCAGCCCGTCTCTCAGCTCAGGGACGAGACGGACTTTGTGTAAGATAAAACTTTTCTCTTTTTTTTTCAAAAGTGGGCGGGGTTAGACGTTCAGGGCGCAGACATCTTGGGCTTCCGTTTACAAAACGCAGCCACCTGATTGGTCCAGAGGGAACCTCATCACTCATGACCTAAATGAGATTTGTGTTTGTTTCGTCTTCACGCTGAAGTAAACGCCTTGCGTCCTCGCGTCTCGTCTCCTCAGGCACAGGATCCCGAAGGAGCAGTGGTGGCTGAAGCTCCGCCCTCTGATGAAAATCCTCGCCAAGTACAAGACGAGCTACGACGTGTCCGACTCCGGCCAGCTGGAACACGTGACCCGGATCCGCCCGAAAGAGAGCAAGACCTCAGCGACCATCTAAAGCCCCGCCCACTCCCCTTCCCCCGCCACCTCCAACACTGCCGCTGAAAGACGAGAGCTTCAACTCTGACAAGAACGCCGCTCGACTAAACGGCGCCAGCTGCTCACACGACGACTGATTGACTGCAGATGAATTAAAGTGGAGGTTTGAATCTTCAGCTTGGAGGCTGATTTGGAGACGAGCTCCTTCTGTAACAAGCCAGCGTAGCTGATGTAGTATTTTATAGATCCCTTCTCAAAGATATTCCAGACTTTAACACGTTCTATTCAAGCGCTCCTCGTTACGTCCTGAACCAGGACGCAAGAACACGTCGCTTCATCTCCGTCTGTCTGAAATCAGCCGAGCAAACGTTTGGTGAACTCGCATCTCAAGTCGAGCTCGTTTGATTTTAATTTATTTTCGGCAGCACTTTGAGCCCCGTCCTTCAAATATATCTATATATAAATAAAAATATATTTATGTGTAATCCCCTGAAAGCTGCTTATAAAGAGAGAGAGAGAGGGAGGAGAATCACACGCTGTCAGTCTAACACCTTTAAAAAAAAAATAAAAAAAAGTCCACCCTCCTGATTGGTCAGACCTACAGGACGAGCCGTGTGTGTGTTTCTGTGTGCGAGTGTGTTGTTGTTGTTGTTGTTGCTTCTATCCACTCCGGGCTTTCTGTGTGTGTGTGTGTGTGTGTGTGTGTGTGTGTGTGTGTCACGTCCTCGTGGTGGTGTTTGTTAGTAAGCGTCCTGCTGGTGCTGTTAAGTTTTTTTTGGATGTTTTACCTTCATGTGCCGGCGGTGACATGTGATCGTCCTGTCAGAGTAATAAAGCATTTATTGTGAGTAAAAAAAAAATAAAAAAAAAGTGTCACGCTGTTTTTGTATTTATTTAAAGACGTGTATCAGATACTTCTTTAGGAGTTTAAAAAAGGAGATTTTAAATCTGTTGAGTTGAGCCTCCAACAGGTGAATTTATTTAACCTGAGGCGTTCAAAGACTTCAAAAAATAATCGTTAAAACTTCAATTTTCACCATCATTATTAGCACGCTCTTATTTTGAAGGCTTGGATCTTCGTGGGGCGTGCACAAAAACCAGCAGACTTAGTTTGTTGAACTGGACTAAACTTCTCTGATATGAATCTTCTGAGTCAAAAAAAAAAAACACCTGACTGAAGTTTAAAAGTTTTGATGACACTTTTTAAAAGAGAAACCGAGCACACACACACACACGCGCACACACACACACACACACACACACACACACTGTGTTTTCCAACATGATCATATATTTCATTAAATATATACAGAGTGAAGATCAGCTCTCAGTCCTCTTCATATTGTGCGCTTCAGCTTGTTCAGTCCAGTCGAGTCTTAAACTCAGAAGTTAGTTTGGATTATTTGACGATCCACGATGGATCTTTTTTAATCGCCTCGTTCTCTGGACCCAAGATGGCGACGCCACACGTCATCTGACCCACGCCGAGGTATCTGCAGCGGGAGGAGGGAAGAAAACAGAGTCAACACTGGATGTGGTGAATAAACATGTGAGGAGACGTAAAGAGTTGTTACCTTTCAGCTGCGTCCACCAGACTTTGGTGAGTGACGGCAAAAAGTCTCTCTCTGTGATTCTGCTTCATCTCATCCGTGACGCCGCTGAGGAAGCGTCCCATTCCTGCAACACGAACACAGAGTGAGCAGAGCCGACGGCGGACACACGAACTGAAGACAGATAAGAGCAGTGAGGGAGGACCTTTGTCTGCCGGAGCCACAGGAGAGTCCACGGCTGAGAAGACGGACAGTTTAGCTTCATCGATGTCCTGCTGGCTGAAGTGTCCCGACTTCGCCCAGTCCACGCTTCGACGAAACGCAGACAAGGTCTGCAGCGAGTTTGGATCCCTGAGAGAAGTACGAGAAACAAAAGGTCAACACAGTCTGTCAGAGGAGAGATTATAGATGGATTCAAATCCTGCTGCGGGTTTATTAAGAGCTTCATGGTTCAGACTCCACCGCTCAGGTGGTCTGGTCCAGGTCTGCTGTCTGTCCCCAGAGTCCCAACCAAACATGGAGGAGCAGCGTTCAGCTTCTATGCTCCGTATATCTGGAACAAACGCCCAGAAAACTGCAGGTCTGCTGAAACTCTCAACTCTTTAAAATCCAGGTAAAAATAAAGAAATAATAATGAGAAATAAAAAATAAATAAATAAATAAAATCCAGGTAAATTTTTTTTTTTAAATAAAATAAAATCCAGGTAACAAAAAAACAATAAAATAACATACAGTTAAAAAAAGAAGAGAACAAGAAAATAAAATCCAGGTTAAAAAAAGAATTAAAAAAATATAAAATCCAGGTAAAAAAATAAAAAAATAAATAAAATCCAGTAAAAAATAAATAAAAATAAAATAAAATCCAGGTTAAAAAAAATAACAATAAAATCCAGCTTCAAAAGATTAAAAAAAAAAAATAAACAAAATCCAAAAAAAAAAAAAAAAAAAACGGATTTCATTTTAACTATTTTTACTTGAACATATTTTAAGTTTTAAGATTTTTAAATGTTCTATTTTAATGTTTCTCTTCTTTCCTGTCATGATGCTTTCTGATGTCTTGTGTTTAAACTCGTCAATGAGCTCTTATTTCAGAAACTGGCAACAAATCTCTTCCTGCAAATCAACTCAAATCAGATGAAAATGGAGGCGGACAAAGAGCGTCTTCACACTGTGACGAGCGCGGTGTCGCTGCCTCTCACCTGTACGAGTAAAAAGAGAAAAGACCTCCTCCCATCCTGGCCCCGCCCCCGTAGGCTCCGCCCTTCTCCCTGATCTCTCCGTGCAGAAACTTCGCCGTCATCATCCTCGCCAAGATGCACAAACTAGAAGAGAAAAACAAAAAAGGATTCATCACAGTGAAGATGAAGTCTAACTCAAAACAAAGAGCAGGAAGTGATGTCACTCAGGTGAGGTTACCTGGCGTAGTCGTGGTGGCAGAAAGGTACCGTGCGAATACTCTCGCTGATGAAGTGAACGGGGAAGGGCAGCTGGAAGAAGGTCTTCATCTGACACGGCTGGAAGCTCGGCTCCTGAGAGGTCGAGGAGGAAGAGGAGGAGACATCTTTACTGTACCAAATGAGAAGCTGCAGACACACCTGCAGAGTCCTGAGAGGAGCAGGTGAGCAAATACTAAACACCAGAACACACACACACACACACACACACACACACACACACACAGGATAGTGTTGACTGCATCATGCACGTGAACGATGACGGACTGTTTGGTGTTTTTGTTAAGTTTCCTTCTTGGTTTATTTTTGTGTCGCTCTCCTCGTCTTTTCCATCATTTCATCGTCTTTAATCTGCTTTGTAATCTGATGTCAGCCGACCACGACAGGGATTTATTTAGAGCACTGCTTCAGCTTCAGGACTCACCACGCGTCTCCTCCTGACACTTCAACTTCACTTTATTTATTTTATATGAGAAATGTTTGAACACGTGAGACAGAATGAAGGAAACAGGTTTTAAAAAAGCACTGTGCAGACTTTTTGAAAACAGCTGATGAGGAGGAGCAGGAGGAGGAGGAGAAGGAGGAGGAGGAGGAGAAGGAGGAGAAGAAGATGGAGGAGGAGAAGGAGGAGAAGGAGGAGGAGGAAGAGGAGGAGAATACGAAGGAGGAGGAGAAGGAGAAGAAGGAGGAGAAGGAGAAGAAGACAGAGGAGGAGGAGGAGGAGGAGAAGACAGAGGAGGAGGAGGAGGAGAAGAAGATGGAGGAGGAGCAGGAGGAGGAGAAGAATATGGAGGAGGAGAAGGAGGAGAAGGAGAAGCAGGAGGAGAAGAAGCAGGAGGAGGAGAAGAAGGAAGAGGAGGAGAAGCAGGAGGAGGAGGAGGAGAAGAAGCAGGAGAAGGAGGAGGTGGAGAAGGAAGAGGAGGAGAAGCAGGAGGAGGGGGAGGAGAAAGAGAAGCAGGAGGAGGAGGAGGAAGAGGAGGAGGAGCAGGAGGAGGAGAAGAAGGAGGAGGAGAAGAAGGAAGAGGAGGAGGAGCAGGAGGAGGAGGAGACTTTTTGAAAACAGCTGCGAGCCAGAGATACAGAGATGATAGAAGAGAAACTTACAGAGATGAGTTTCCGACTCAGCCCCGAGTCATCCGATTGGTCGAGAGGCCTCTTTAGAAAATAAAGAAATAAAGAGAACACATCATCTAATCTGAGCTGTGACTGGTTTCTCCCTCTGATTTGTTCGTCGACAGTTTACCTCGATGATGTCACTCCTGACCGCTCGGCGCTCCTTTCTGTTTTCAGCCACGTCCTTCATGAAGCTCTCCAGCTGAGCTGCCGTGTCCGACATTCTCTGCGGAGTCGCGTTTATGGCGCACCTGTAAGAGACCAACGTGACCGACAACCACGACGCAGTGACAGGACTTTAACACAGAGCTGTCACCATGGAGACGACGGTGGTCTCGTGGTTAGAGCGCGCCCAAATCTGACCTCTGACCTCTCCCTCTCTCTCTCACCTCATGTTGTCGGGGTTGAGAAGGTGCTTCTTGATCCTGACGAGCGTTCGGATGACTTGGCTGAGGTCGGACATCTCAGCGACCCGCTTCATGAACTTCACCTGAAGTTCAAAGTGAGAACACGAGACGGCTGTTTCACAAAAGACGGATCAAATATGAAGCGGGAGGAAAAACTAAAACTTAAATCACCATGACAACATGGCGTGAGTCTCGGTTACCTGCTCCATCCCGCCAAACGTCTCTTGAAGGTCTCCTGCTGGAGTCAGGTGACGGCCTGCGCGCGTCATAGCGTACATGTGGCCCGAGTACGAGATCCCGTTGGCTAACTCCTGCGCTGACATCATCACCAGCACTCTCAGGCGCTCCGCCTCGTCCAAGTGAGGCCTGTTGAATATGTGGCTCCACAGCTGGAACATGTGAGGAAGGTTTCTCTCCAGGCAGGAGGAGGACAGGAGGACGCCCTGGAACAGAAGGACACCTGCGTCACCACGAGCTTCGTCTGCACGTTTCTCTCTGACAGTCTGTCAGAGTCGGATCAGGCTCGGCTCCCTCCTCACCACCACGGTCCAGAACCCTGAGCTCCTTCAGCTCCCTACAGCAGCTGGTACTGACCTGCTCGTACATGTCCAGCTGGGTGGAGTCGGGGACGACCTGGGTGGAGACGGACATTCCCCCGGTCCTCAGCTCCATCTGCTGGGACTGTTGTCTGTAGTCCAGAGCTCCACAGCCCATCCTGGTCAAACGGACAGAGACAATGATGTCACACGAGTCCAGGAGTAAAGAGGAAGGCAGAACATGGCCGATCATCAGATGAACGTACTTGGTGACGACGCTGCAGAAGAGCGGCACGTACAGCCTGAGCTCCTCCGGCAGCGTGTTCAGACTGCACATGGCTCGGAAGTACACTAAGCCGTTGGTGGGCTGCTCGCAGTACTGGACCGGCACGCCGCCTGAGGAGACATTTATTGAACACGCTCTGTGGACCTGGGTGATCAGTCCTTTAGTTTCATGTTGGAGAAACGCCGTACCTGCTGTGCTGATCTGAACACGAGTTACAGGGATGGTCGGCTCGATGTCCCACACTTTCAGCGCCGGCAAACAGGAGGCGTCCTGCGCTTTGCTCTGAGCAGCCAGCAGCTCCAGACCTTCACCGAGGAGGAGGAGGAGGAGGAGGAGCAGAGGAGACATGAGTTGATAAGTGTGGATCAGAGGAGCAGGAGGAGGAGGAGCAGCAGGAGGAGGAGGAGCAGCAGGAGGAGCAGCAGGAGGAGGAGGAGCAGAGGAGACATGAGTTGATAAGTGTGGATCAGAGGAGCAGCAGAAGGAGGAGGAGCAGGAGGAGGAGGAGCAGCACTTTGTACCTTTTTCATAGATGTCTTTCCTGTCGCTGTCTGACAGAACCTGGATCTTCCTCTGGAGCTTCTCCTTCTCAGCTTTGGCCTGTTTCTCTACGTAGCCCTCGTCTGGACTCATGGACAGGGTCAGTCTGTGAGTGTTCTCCTGTAAGGGGGAACAGAAAGGATGTGAACCCGCTGAGGTGGACCTGGAGAACAGACCCAGTATTTGGCCTTCAGGCAGCATCAGTGACAGCTTTATTCTTGGTCTGGATCCGACAGGTACAAACCATCTTCAGTCTAAAATGTCACATATTGTAAGTCCTCTCCCAGAGTGACGCACCTTGAAGTAGTGCTTGACTTTGTCCTGCAGGAAGCCCGGGTTTTCCTTCAGGGTCTGTTTGAACTTGGCCACGCTGTCGTTGATCTGCAGCAGCTGCACCGGGTCGCCGTCGTGATTCCACGACGATGCGATGTACTAAAAACAAAAACACATAAAGAAGCGAGGACAAAAAAAAAAAAAAAAAAAATCAAGCATCTTCCAAAGTGTGAAAATCAGAACATCTCCTTTCAAAGCTCCCACATGGAGGTTTGTAAACACATGTTGGTGAACTCACCGAGGCCAGAGACAGGCCGAAGTTTGTGGACTGGTGCTTCATCTGGATCTCGATCTTATGCAGGAGAGCCTCGATTCTCTCCTCCTCAAAGCCGCTCCTGTCGGTGACGAGGAGGAGTCGTCACATCTCACCATACGACTCATTATCCTTCATGTGTGAGCAGACCCTACTGCTGTTCTGCTCTTGTTGTTTTCACAGGATTTCTCTGGACTACAAAGTCCAGAGAGTCCCATTTTTTTTAATCTCTTTAAAAATCACATTTGTTGACGGCGTTATGAAAACAAGGTGACGCCTTGGAGAGAGCACGTTTAATCAAAGCCTTCAACACAAAGAGGAGGAGCGTGGGACTCACTCGATGATGTCGTCGATGGTTTGGCTGATGATTCCCTTCACTCTCTCGGCGTCCTCCTCGGCCATCCCCTGCAGTCCGATACTGAACGACGCCTCTTTGGTGCTGCCGTCGTATCTGCACACACACACACAACAACACAAAGCTCTACTCACACACGTCTGCAGCAGACGAGGCTCAGCAGACTGATGCTCACCCTCACATGAGTTCAACAGTTTACTCAGATGTTCAATTCTTCCTTTAATGTACTGATGAATCCTCCTGCCCTCTACAGGTTGAACCCAGCTACTGCAGGTAAATTCTTCTCTTGGCTTATCTGGTGTTGGGTGACGTTTGAGGAGCCAGCTGTCGTCATTAAAACTCTTTAAATTCATGTCAGAGGAAATAAACAGATTGAAAGAGTCGCATGGATCGACAATAATTAAAATCTACGCTGCTGGCTGTAAAATATGTTTGTTTCCAAACTCTGAAGCAATAACGTTAAAAATCCTCCAGGGGGCATCATTCCCTCATCCTGTGCTGACCCTCAAAGTCCTCAGGATCAAACAGACGTGGTTCTGGATCCTGGAGGTCGTGGCCTAAAGGAGGCTCTAGTTTGTCACTTTGGAGTCCTGTGTTGCTCCTCACCCTACAACCGAGGAGAAGTCACTTCCTATGTTGGGTTCGATGAGAGCCTTGTAGAAGGGCGAGTTCGGTCCAGAGATCATGAGAGACGACAGCAGGCTGAGGGTGAATCCTTCAAACGTGTCAGTGATGCTGCAGCGAGAAAAAAACAAAACAGTTTTTTTTTTAGATGTTTCTGAATGATTGGACAGGTCAGAAACTTTTCTGTGCTGAGGAAGACTCTCGGTTTTTGTAAAGTCAACGTGACGTGATGAAGGAGAAGGGGAGGGGGGGCGGGGGCGGGGGCTCTTTTGTGGCGTCTTAATCTTAATGCAGAATAAAAAAAGAAATATATATATTTTTTGATCTTACTCTCCCAGCAGGTAGCTCACACACAGCGTGTTCTGCCGGGCCGGATCAGGGGCCAGAGCGTCCGGGCTGCAGGTCACATGGTCCTCTCTCTGAGAATTCACAGTGACGTCAAAATGACTAATCAACACATTTCAGAGTTTAAACAGAAGTTACAGGAGCGTGTCCGGGTTGATGAAACTCACAGGGCTGCTCCAGTGCGGCTGGGGGGGGACCGCCGTGTTCGGGTCGATGCGATCAAACTTGGACAGGGCTTCCTCTTCGATCTGCTTCAGATGCTGCTCCAACGGCAGATCTCCATACGTGAAGAACCTGAAGGACACATCCAGGTTTCCTGTGTGTCTCATATTAACAGATTATTGTTGAACAGCTGCTCTCATTTCTTCATGTCCCTTCTAGGCTAACGGTGTACGTGTGTGTGTGTGTGTGTGTGTGTGTGTGTCTACCTGGCGTTGCTGGGATGGTAATGCGTGGCGTGGAACTGCTTGAGCTGTTCCCAGGTGAGGTCAGGGATGGCGAGAGGCTCTCCTCCGGACACCACAGAGTACGTGTGGTCCGGGTACAGCTTGTTCTGGAGGTGCTGGGCGTACACGCGCTCGTTGTCGGACTTTAAAAACAAACAACAAAACAAACACACACAAGCAAACGTTAAAAACTCACCGATTCAATTCGTCTAAAATCTGTTCATGTCATATCTGTAACTTGTCTCGGGCCACGTGTCACCCAGCGTTTATGTTTCTGAGCGTCTTTGTTCCCAATGTTGTAAAACGGTGACTCGGAAAGTGTGGACTTACAAAAGCTCCTTTCATTTCGTTGAACACCACGCCTTTAAACACCAGGGGGGAGTTGGGATCTTTTGGGTTTTCATTCTCCAGCCTCCAGCCCTCCTGCCTGCAAGAATCCACACAAACAGAAGTGAACTAATTACAGAGAGCGGATTCTTATCACACACTGTTACAAACAAGTGATTTCTGAAGGGTCTTGGTTTGTAAGATATCCTCCGAACGCAAATGTGGACGTCGATCCACGTCGTCAGCGATGTCTTAAAAAGCACTCGTGTTGTTGTTTTAATTCCACCAGCTGGTCTCGGCTACAATTCGTCGACTTACTTTAGCGACCCGATGCTATCAAGTAAAATAAAACAAACATAAAAACAATATGAGAGAAGTAGCGGTCAGAACTCACCAGAAATCCTGCTCTCGTAAACACGGGAAGAAAGCCGCATCCAGATAGACGGAGAGAAGATTCTGGAAGTCTTTTCCATTTTGGGTTGAGAACGGATACATGGTGTAGTCGCTGGCTGTTGACGAGGGAGGCAACAAGAAAAAAATAATAATGTCACACATAAAGCTCATCCATAAAGCTCCTTTATGTTGCTGAGTACTTTAATGGCCCAGTCTGCATCCCTGCATTGACTGTTTAATGACTGTACTCACACCTCTGGCACTACCTCAAACACCTCTGTACATGCACATGTAACTAGTTTCTAGAAGGTCAGCACTTTGTTTCTAAGGCTCTTTAACTGTTTACAGGTCTCTTTTAACCAGCACATGTTTTTCTCTCCTTCACAGGTTATGTACATTATGCTATATAAATTTAAGTCTAATGCTAATATTAACTGCACATGCTTAACTTGTAATTATGTTTACTCTTAGTCACATAGGGGCTGCTAAATCTTGTCTGGGGGATTATTGTATACAGAGGGGAGGGGGGACAGCGGGTGTGTATTGTAACTAATGTCTTGTGTCTTGCCTGTCTGTATACTGCTACTGGATGCCTTGAATTCCCCTCGGGATCAATAAAGTATCTATCTATCTATCTATCTATCTATCTATCTATCTATCTATCTATCTATCTATCTATCTATCTATCTATCTATCTATCTATCTATCTATCTATCTATCTATCTATCTATCTATCTATCTATCTGAGGTGAAGTATGTCTAAAGACAATATCAATGATCTGCTTCAGTCATCACTTTGAACATCTGACAGACAAAAACAAGGAGCAAAGGTCAGCTCAATGTATTTCATGTAAATACAGTATGTGAACCAGCAGTGAGTGAAAACACATCTTCCAATGGAGATAAAGTTCAGTGGCTCTCTGACGCCTCCCTGTGGTCTCTCAGGTTTTGACAGCTTGTAATGCTGGTGCTCACAGGTCGCTCCGTTCTGACTGTAGTTGTAGAACCTGTTCAGTTATTCTCTGTGTTTTATTCACTTCTGTTTACATGATAGAAATGTGGGACTACAGTTTTTTTTACATGTTTGCTTATAGAGTTTGCTTCCATGAGACAGAGAGTGGTTATGTATTCATGTTGAGAATCGGCCCTATCAGAGGCATGAAACATGAGTCAGAGCTTGTTAACCCCTCCCTCTTCTTCCTGCTCTCACACACAGCCA
The DNA here is from genome assembly GCF_947650265.1 of Symphodus melops. Taxonomy (NCBI): domain Eukaryota; kingdom Metazoa; phylum Chordata; class Actinopteri; order Labriformes; family Labridae; genus Symphodus; species Symphodus melops. Next base: position 26,579,652 of record NC_136697.1, on the reverse strand, counting down.
GCTCCACGCTGACGTGTATTTCCTCCTTCTCTCCACATCAGATCTAATGTTTGAGGATGGGTGTAACCAACATGTGCGAGAGCAGACTGTGAACAAACACATGCTGTGTAGATCAGAGATCAAACTAGTTTGATTTCTCAGGAAGTGAAACTCAGACAGTCGTTGTTACCGAGAGGAGAAATGGCACAGAAAGGAGTTCAGCTAGACCGGGAGGCTTTCTCTTGTTCCATCTGTCTGGATCTACTGAAGGATCCGGTGACTATTCCCTGTGGACACAGTTACTGTATGAAGTGTATTAAAAACCACTGGGATACACAGGATGAGAAGAGAGTCTACAGCTGCCCTCAGTGCAGACAGGACTTCACACCGAGGCCTGTCCTGGTGAAAAACACCATGTTAGCAGTTTTAGTGGAGGAGCTGAAGAAGACTGGACTCCAAGCTGCTCCTGCTGATCTCTGCTATGCTGGACCTGAAGATGTGGCCTGTGATGTCTGCACCGAGAGGAAACTGAAAGCCTGTAAGTCCTGTCTGCAGTGTCTGGCCTCTTACTGTGAGAATCACCTCCAGCGTCATTTTGAAGTACCTCCATTAAAGAAACACAAGCTGGTGGAGCCCTCCAAGAAGCTCCAGGAGAACGTCTGCTCTCGTCATAATGAGGAAATGAAAGTATTTTGTCGCACTGATCAGCAGTCTATCTGTCTCCTCTGTTTAATGGCCGAACACAAAGGTCACGACACAGTCCCTGCTGTAGCAGCAAGGATCGAGAAGCAGAGAGAGCTCGAGGTGAGTCGACAAAACATCCAGCAGAGAATCCAGGACGGAGAGAAAGATGTGAAGCTGCTCCAACAGGAGGTGGAGGCTATCAATGGCTCTGCTGATAAAACAGTGGGGAACAGTGAGAAGATGTTCACTGAGCTGATCCGTCTCATGGAGAAAAGACGCTCTGATGTGACGCAGCAGGTCAGATCCCAGCAGCAAACTGAAGTGAGTCGAGTCAGAGAGCGTCAGGAGAAGCTGGAGCAGGAGATCACTGAGCTGAAGAGGAAAGACGCTGAACTGGAGAAGCTCTCACACACACAAGATCACAACCAGTTTCTACAGGACTACCCCTCAGTGTCAGCACTCAGTGAATCTACACACTCATCCAGCATCAAGATCCGTCCTCTGAGGTACTTTGAGGACGTGACAGCAGCTGTGTCAGAAGTCAGAGATAAACTACAGGACGTCCTGACAGACAAATGGACAAACATCTCACAGACACTGACTGAAGTGGATGTTTTACTGTCACAACCAGAACCAGAACCAGAGCCCAAGACCAGAGCTGAGTTCTTAAGATATTCATGTGACATCACACTGGATCCAAACACAGCAAACACATATCTGTTATTATCTGATGGGAACAGAAAAGTAAAATTAATGAGAGAAGATCAGTCTTATTCTAGTCACCCAGACAGATTCACTTATTGGTATCAGGTCCTGAGTAAAGAGAGTCTGACTGGACGTTGTTACTGGGAGGTGGAGTGGAGAGGAGGAGGAGTTTATGTAGTAGTCACATACAAGAATATCAGCAGAGCAGGGAACTCAGATGAATGTGTGTTTGGACGTAATGACAAATCTTGGGTGTTAGATTGTAACAACAACAGTTATAACTTTTGGTACAACAATGTCAGCACTCCTGTCTCAGGTCCTCGGTCCTCCAGAGTAGGAGTGTACCTGGATCACAGAGCAGGTATTCTGTCCTTCTACAGCATCTCTGAAACCATGACTCTCCTCCACAGAGTCCAGACCACATTCACTCAGCCTCTACATGCTGGACTCTGGCTATGGTGTAATTATGGAGACTCTGCTGAGTTGTGTAAACTGAAGTAGACAGAAGTCATCAGGGGATAATGTGTTCACATCTGTGTTTTTTTCATGTTTCTACAGAAAGTTGATTTTACTTTTCACACATACTACGATACTTTAACAAAAAGAGTAAAGACACATTTGTGGACTTTTTAGATTTGAATATCATATGTGGACGTGGGACCTTCCTCTGACCTGTCTCTTTGAGCTCCTTCGTTTTCCTTGAATCCACAGCAGACATGGACCTGTGTGTAGTCATTCTGTTCACCTTTCACCATTACACGCACGCTTGCTTCTCTAACTCGTCTTCAAAAGAAAAAAAGGTGAACAGAAGTTTCCTCCTTCTCTCAGATTATTTCTTCTTTGTGATGTTTTCATTGTTTTCTTGTTCATCTTTGTTAAGCGTCTTTAATTATTCAGAAAGGCTCTATGTTGCTTCCAGAGAGGGGGCGTGGTCAGACACAACTCATTTACATATTTAAAGCTACAGACACAGAAACAGCCTGTTCTGAGCAGGGCTGAAATAGAGGGGTTTATAGACATGATCAAATACAGGATCAGAGTGGATTTACAACAACACACTTCACACACATGTTTAGAGGAGCTCTGACACTGATTTAACCTGAAGAGGAGAATATGTGACCTTTAAGTCATGAAGGCTGTCAGTGCTAGTGATGACTTTTGTTCTCTTATCTGTGCTGTATCGCTAACCATCAACTATTTGTAATGATGTAAAGATTTGAACTTCTTTGAAAATAAATCTATGATTCATCTGTAAACATTTCTCTGTCAGTTTCTTTCCCTCCAAATGTAAAACTGTCCAATGAGGTATCTTTAAAACATGAAGTATAATCATCTAAAAACAACGTCACACTGAAGGAAATATTATCAGACCAAAAATAAGAGACAAAGAATACGTCTTTATGCTGCTGATATGTGGAAGACACTGCATGAGAAAATCAAAGGAACAAACTGTCTGAATAATAAAATGACATGAAATGAAAGAGCGATTGTTTTAAACAGACTTTCAGTGGAGAGTAAAAAGACAGAAGACGTCTTGTTTTAAAGACTTTTACTGATTGGACTGAAACAATGAAGGCTTTATTGGAGGGATGTTAGTCTTCTAAAAAGTCAGAGTTACAGCTGCACATGGGTAGAGATGTGTCTCATATAGAAAAGTGTTCACTGTTTCAGACACTACCACTCTCCTTATTGGACTGTTTAGGTGTGGCTCTATTGTACCAGGCTATTTGTTCCCGTCATTACTGTGATTACAAGGTAAACACACATTTCTAAAAGAATTTAAACTTTCATTCAGGACTTGATTTTTATCCCTCAGTTGCTGCAGAAACCTTCCCGATGTTACAGTCAAAGTGAGTGACGCGCCCCCTCAACACATGATGATGGTTTTTCATGTTTATGGTCTCAGTCTGATCTCTGCTTTGTCTTGGTCTCTGTTAGGAAGATCTTGACTACAACACTAGGTAAAACTAATTCAAACATCTGTTTGCTATTTCATGATAGTTTTGTATGAATTCTCCAAACTCTAATCTCTCTAGTGTAGCGTTACGTCTGTCCCTTGTTGTCTCCGTTACATCCCGCCCACCTTTCAATCATGTCAGCTACATGCCTAACTATGGATAACACGTGTCGTTCATGAAGACAAAAAAGAGACGATTTAAAAAATTTCACCCTCGTACAGTTTGTGACGATGATGACAGTAACTAATCAGACCTATTTTGTTGTTTTTTTGTAGCAGGCTGTAAACATGTTTAATCAGGCTGTAAAAACATTATTTGTTGCATGTGTTGTGTATGTGACTTCTGGTGTTCCTGGATCCAGCCTCCAGTGGACCCTGGACGGACTGCAGGATTTTGAACTTCAACATTGGCTTCATATGTCAACACTGAGGGTCGGCTCTTGGTCAAATCAAAAACTTTGTTAGAATGATAATTATGTTTACAGCTAGTAACTGGTCAGTGAGTGGTCTGATAACATCTCACTGTTAGTATGAGGTCATTTAAAATGATCTTTGGTCAGTGTAATACTTTTACCACATATCCAAATTCTTTCATTACTTAAAATCAAGCCGACTGTTTTAAGAGGAGTCTTTGTACATTAAAGCAGCAGTAGGAGTCAGTAGGTTTGTATTTGAAACAGGATCATGACTTCAATCTGAGGTGAAGTATGTCTAAAGACAATATCAATGATCTGCTTCAATCATCACTTTGAACATCTGACAGACAAAAACAAGGAGCAAAGGTCAGCTCAATGTATTTAATGTAAATACAGTATGTGAACCAGCAGTGAGTGAAAACACATCTTCCAATGGAGATAAAGTTCAGTGGCTCTCTGACGCCTCCCTGTGGTCTCTCAGGTTTTGACAGCTTGTAATGCTGGTGCTCACAGGTCGCTCCGTTCTGACTGTAGTTGTAGAACCTGTTCAGTTATTCTCTGTGTTTTATTCACTTCTTTTTACATGATAGAAATGTGGGACTACAGTTTTTTTTTTACATGTTTGCTTGTAGAGTTTGCTTCCATGAGACAGAGAGTGGTTATGTATTCATGTTGAGAATCGGCCCTATCAGAGGCATGAAACATGAGTCACAGCTTGTTAACCCCTCCCTCTTCTTCCTGCTCTCACACACAGCCAGCTCCACTCTGACGTGTATTTCCTCCTTCTCTCCACATCAGATCTAATGTTTGAGGATGGGTGTAACCAACATGTGTGAGAGCAGACTGTGAACAAACACATGCTGTGTAGATCAGAGGTCAAACTAGTTTGATTTCTCAGGAAGTGAAACTCAGACAGTCGTTGTTACCGGGAGGAGAAATGGCACAGAAAGGAGTTCAGCTAGACCGGGAGGCTTTCTCTTGTTCCATCTGTCTGGATCTACTGAAGGATCCGGTGACTATTCCCTGTGGACACAGTTACTGTATGAAGTGTATTAAAAACCACTGGGATACACAGGATGAGAAGAGAGTCTACAGCTGCCCTCAGTGCAGACAGGACTTCACACCGAGGCCTGTCCTGGTGAAAAACACCATGTTAGCAGTTTTAGTGGAGGAGCTGAAGAAGACTGGACTCCAAGCTGCTCCTGCTGATCTCTGCTATGCTGGACCTGAAGATGTGGCCTGTGATGTCTGCACCGGGAGGAAACTGAAAGCCTGTAAGTCCTGTCTGCAGTGTCTGGCCTCTTACTGTGAGAATCACCTCCAGCCTCATTTTGAAGTACCTGCCTTTAAAAAACACAAGCTGGTGGAGCCCTCCAAGACGCTCCAGGAGAACGTCTGCTCTCGTCATGATGAGGTGATGAAGATGTTCTGTCGCACTGATCAGCAGTCTATCTGTTATCTCTGCTCTGTGGACGAACACAAAGGTCACGACACAGTCTCAGCTGCTGCAGAAAGGAGCGAGAAGCAGAGAGAGCTCGAGGTGAGTCGACAAAACATCCAGCAGAGAATCCAGGACGGAGAGAAAGATGTGAAGCTGCTCCAACAGGAGGAGGAGGCTATCGATGGCTCTGCTGATAAAACAGTGGGGAACAGTGAGAAGATGTTCACTGAGCTGATCCGTCTCATGGAGAAAAGACGCTCTGATGTGACGCAGCAGGTCAGATCCCAGCAGCAAACTGAAGTGAGTCGAGTCAGAGAGCGTCAGGAGAAGCTGGAGCAGGAGATCACTGAGCTGAAGAGGAAAGACGCTGAACTGGAGAAGCTCTCACACACACAAGATCACAACCAGTTTCTACAGGACTACCCCTCAGTGTCAGCACTCAGTGAATCTACACACTCATCCAGCATCAAGATCCGTCCTCTGAGGTACTTTGAGGACGTGACAGCAGCTGTGTCAGAAGTCAGAGATAAACTACAGGACGTCCTGACAGACAAATGGACAAACATCTCACAGACACTGACTGAAGTGGATGTTTTACTGTCACAACCAAGACCAGAACCAGAGCCCAAGACCAGAGCTGAGTTCTTAAAATATTCATGTGACATCACACTGGATCCAAACACAGCAAACACATATCTGTTATTATCTGATGGGAACAGAAAAGTAACATTCATGAGAGAAGATCAGTCTTATTCTAGTCACCCAGACAGATTTACTCATTGGTATCAGGTCCTGAGTAAAGAGAGTCTGACTGGACGTTGTTACTGGGAGGTGGAGAGGAGAGGAGGAGGAGTTCATGTAGCAGTCACATACAAGAATATCAGCAGAGCAGGGAACTCAGGTGAATGTAGGTTTGGACGTAATGACAAATCTTGGGTGTTAGATTGTAACAACAACAGTTATAACTTTTGGTACAACAATGTCTGCACTCGTGTCTCAGGTCCTCGGTCCTCCAGAGTAGGAGTGTACCTGGATCACAGAGCAGGTATTCTGTCCTTCTACAGCATCTCTGAAACCATGACTCTCCTCCACAGAGTCCAGACCACATTCACTCAGCCTCTACATGCTGGACTCGGGCTATATTATAGTTATGGAGACTCTGCTGAGTTGTGTAAACTGAAGTAGACAGAAGTCATCAGGGGATAATGTGTTCACATCTGTGTTTTTTTTTCATGTTTCTATAGAAAGTTGATTTTACTTTTCACACATACTACGATACTTTAACAAAAAGAGTAAAGACACATTTGTGGACTTTTTAGATATGAATATCATATGTGGACGTGGGACCTTCCTCTGACCTGTCTCTTTGAGCTCCCTCGTTTTCCTTGAATCCACAGCAGACATGGACCTGTGTGTAGTCATTCTGTTCACCTTTCACCATTACACGCACGCTTGCTTCTCTAACTCGTCTTCAAAAGAAAAAAAAAGGTGAACAGAAGTTTCCTCTGTGAGGTTTCTGTTTTGTTTTTCTGTGTGAGTTGTCTTTTCTCCCCCTCCCTTCTCTGTTCCTTTTTCCCTCTGCAGGTATGTGAGTGGCAGGGGGTGTGGCTGGCTTCTCCAGGCAGCAGACGAGGCACACCTGTCTCCCATCTAATCAACCCCTCCATATATACCTGGCTGTCACCCTACTCCAGTGCCAGATAATTCCGTACTACTCGGTAGTGGTCACGTATTGCCTTCCAGCATATTGTTTGATAATCTCTTGTGGTTTGTGCTCTCGTTTTTTGGAACAGTTGGACTGATCGTATGTTTTTCCTTTTTTTTCTAGTTTTTGGTGTGCCTCCTGGATCGTTGAGCCAGCCAGCCTCCTGCCTTCACTGCCTGCTCTTTTGTTTGGAACATTAAATATCTTTTGGTTAAACCACTCTGTCTCTGCATTTTGGGGTCCGCCTAAAAACAAAACTTAACAGAATTATCTGGCCAAAATGGACCCCGCAGAGACTGAAGGACTTAAGCAGGCTTTATCCTCCCAAGGAGTTTTAGTGGGGCGGCATGAGACTGCTCTGGGAGAGATTATGGCTACACTCCAAACCCTTTCCACAAATGTGGCACAGCTCGGCAGCCATCTTGACCAGGTTTCTACTCACCTTGCCACGCACCCAGCACCTGCATCAACTCCTGCTCCTACACCACCTCCAGCACCTGCGTCAGCGTCTCCTAGTATCCAATCCGGATACCCCCGTGAACCTTTCATTCCAACGCCAGTCAGGTATTCAGGAGTGTTAGGGTCATGTGGTCAGTTTCTCCACCAGTGCTCGCTGGTGTTTGATCAGCAGCCACTGACTTACTCCTCTGATAGAGCTAAAGTAGCTTTTGTGATGAGTTTGTTGTCTGAGAAGGCTTCCGCCTGGGCGGTAGCACTAGACAACAGTAAGTCACCGGTCTGTTTGTCTTTTCAGTTATTTTCCGCGGAGATGCGTAAGGTGTTCGACCATCCACTACAGGGGAAAGAGGTCAGTAATCGACTTCTTGCCCTACGTCAGGGTTCAGGGACGGTGTCTTCGTACTCCATTGATTTCCGCATTCTCGCAGCAGAGAGCGGCTGGAACGAAGAAGCCTTACAAGGCGTTTTCTTTAGGGGTTTAAATGAAGTTCTTAAAGATGAGTTGGCAGCCCGTGACGAAACCACTTCATTAGAAGATTTAATTTCGCTAGCTATTCGTTTAGATAATCGCCTCAGTGAGAGACGTAGGGAGAGAGAGGCTAGGCGTAGAGTCTCCTCACCCTTTTCAAGAACCCCGCCTTCTGATCGACAATGGAGACCTTCACATCACTCCTTCTCATCGGAGCCGTCATCCTCCGAGACCTCTCCGCCTGCAGACTCGACTCTTCTCAGCTCTGAAGAACCCATGCAGCTGGGGAGGATGAGACTCTCCCGTGTTGAGAGACAACGTCGCCTTCAACAGGGTCTGTGCATCTACTGCGGTCAACATGGCCACCAGGTACGCCTCTGTCCAGCGGTGCCAAAAGAGCAGGCTCATCAGTCTCAGAGGGGGCGCTGGTGAGCCACACGGCAGACTTTTCGTCCCCCTCAAAACGACTGCAGCTCAGAGGTACTGTCTCCTGGGGTCAGACCTCAGTTTCTCTCAAGATTCTGGTGGATTCTGGAGCAGATGACAATTTTATTGACTCTCGTTTTATTTCCCAGCACCGCTTACCTTCTGAGCCCCTTCCCAGACCTAAGAACGTGTTCGCTCTCGACGGTAGACTCCTCGCTCGCATTACTCACCACACGGGTCCGATTACCTTGGTTACGTCTGGTAATCATCATGAGACCATTTCTTTGTATATTATTTCATCACCCACTTCACCACTTGTGTTAGGTCTCCCTTGGCTGCAGCTCCACTGCCCACACATAGACTGGGCTACACTTACTATCACTAATTGGAGCCTTTTCTGCCATTCTCATTGCCTACACTCTGCGATACCTACCACAACCACTACCACACCTAGTCCTCCTAAACCAGTTGATCTCTCGTCCATTCCCTCTGAATATCACAACCTCCAGGAGGTTTTCAGTAAGGATCGCGCATTATCACTGCCGCCACACAGACCTTATGACTGTTGTATTGACCTTCTACCCGGCGCACCTCTACCATCCAGCAGGCTGTACAACCTCTCCAGACCTGAGAGGGAGGCCATGGAGAGGTATATTACAGACTCGTTAGCGACCGGACTAATCCGCCCTTCATCCTCTCCTGTAGGGGCAGGATTTTTCTTTGTTGAAAAGAAGGACAAGACTTTGCGGCCCTGTATAGACTATAGGGGACTTAACGACGTCACCGTTAAGAATAAGTACCCTCTTCCCCTCATGGACTCTGCCTTCGGCCCCCTCCACCAGGCCACCGTGTTCTCTAAGTTGGACCTCCGAAACGCCTACCACTTGGTGAGAATCAAGGAGGGCGATGAGTGGAAGACTGCTTTTAATACACCACTGGGGCATTTTGAGTATCTTGTGATGCCTTTCGGGTTAACTAATGCCCCTGCCGTCTTCCAGGCGCTCATTAATGACGTTCTCCGAGACATGCTCAACAGATTTGTGTTCGTTTACCTGGATGACATTTTGATTTTTTCCCAGTCGCTTCAGGAGCATGTCCAGCACGTAAAGCTTGTGCTGCAGAGACTATTAGAGAACAGACTCTATGTTAAGGCTGAAAAGTGTGAGTTTCATGTGTCCTCTGTTAGTTTCCTTGGTTTTATTGTGGAGAAGGGGCAAATCAAAACCGACCCTGCCAAGGTCCAGGCAGTGGCCGAATGGCCCACTCCTACAACAAGAAAGCAACTTCAAAGATTCCTAGGGTTTGCCAATTTCTATCGAAGGTTTATCCGCGATTACAGTAGAGTTGCTACACCACTGACCAAACTAACCTCGGTGAAGGTTCCTTTCGTTTGGTCTTCGGCAGCAGAAGGGGCGTTTGTTAAGTTAAAGGGTTTGTTTTCATCAGCCCCAGTTTTATCTCACCCTGATCCCTCTGGTCAGTTTGTTGTGGAGGTTGATGCCTCGGACTCTGGAGTGGGGGCGGTTCTCTCCCAACGCTCTGCCGCGGATCAGAAGCTGCATCCCTGCGCCTTCTTCTCCCGACGTCTCACCCCTGCTGAGAAGAATTACGATGTGGGGAACCGGGAGCTCCTGGCGGTCGTGTTGGCTCTGCAGGAGTGGCGGCACTGGCTGGAGGGTTCTAATCATCCCTTTGTGGTATGGACAGACCACAAGAACTTGTCTTACCTTCGTTCTGCTCGCAGGCTTAATTCACGCCAAGCCCGCTGGGCTCTGTTCCTGGGACGCTTCAACGTCACACTCACCTACCGCCCAGGTTCTAGGAACGTGAAGCCTGACGCACTGTCTCGGCAGTTTTCTCCACCGGTTGAGGAGGTCGCGGAGGAAACCATCCTGCAGCCCTCTTGTGTGGTGGGGGCTGCCCATTGGGACATCGAGAGGTTGGTCCAGGAGGCCCAAGAACATCACCAGCCCCCTGTGGATTGTCCGCCTGGTCAGCTGTTCGTTCCTCCGGCTGCTAGGTCAGAGGTTCTTCAGTGGGGACATGCATCGAAGATCGCCTGCCATCCAGGTTTTCATCGGACCCTGAGCCTCCTACGACAACGCTTCTGGTGGCCGTCCATGTCAGCGGACACTAAGGAGTACGTGACTGCCTGTTCAGTTTGCGCCCGCAGTAAGGCGTCACACCGTGCTCCAGCTGGCCTGCTTCGTCCTCTCCCTACACCTCACAGGCCATGGTCCCACATCGCTTTAGACTTTGTCACAGGTCTGCCTCCGTCGGAAGGTAATACAACCATTCTGACTATTGTGGATAGATTCTCTAAGATGTCACATTTTGTTCCTCTGACCAAGCTGCCTTCTGCCCTGGAGACAGCCTCTCTGCTCACCCTGCATGTTTTTAGACTTCATGGCATACCGCAGGACATTGTTTCGGACAGGGGTCCACAGTTCTCCGCGCAGGTGTGGAAGGCTTTTTGCCAGGCGTTGGGGGCGTCGGTCAGCCTGTCCTCCGGGTACCACCCTCAGACCAACGGCCAGACGGAGCGGACTAACCAGGACTTGGAATCGGCACTTCGTTGCGTCACTGGCCAGTTCCCTGCTTCCTGGTCCACCCATCTCTCCTGGATAGAATACGCCCACAACTCCCTGGTGTCATCTGCCACAGGTATGTCCCCCTTCATGGCAGCTAATGGATTTCAGCCTCCCCTCTTTCCAGCACAGGAGGCAGAAGTAGCTGTTCCGTCGGTTCAGGGGCATCTACAACGGGCACGACGGATCTGGCGCGCAGCCAGAGCTGCACTCACCCGGACTGCGTTGCAGAACCAGAGGTTTGCGGATCGTCACCGCACTCCGGCCCCGGATTACCAACCCGGCCAAAAGGTATGGCTATCCGCTCGGGACCTTCCACTCCAGGTGGAGTCCCGGAAATTGGCACCCAGATACATTGGCCCTTATGAGATCGAGCGGGTTCTTAATCCCTGTGTGGTTCGTTTAAGACTTCCCCCCTCGTTGAAGGTTCATCCTTCATTTCACGTTTCACTCCTGAAGCCTGTCAACTCCAGCACTCTCTGTCCTCCGGCCGAACCCCCTCCTCCCCCCCGGATTATTGACGATCACCCAGCTTTTTCAGTCCGGCAACTGTTGGATGTGCGTAGGCGAGGCCGAGGCTTCCAGTTTTTAGTTGACTGGGAGGGTTATGGGCCAGAGGAGCGCTCATGGATTTCTCGCGCCCTGATATTGGACCCGTCTTTGATTACTGATTTTTACAGCCGGTTTCCAGACAAGCCTGGTAGGTCGCCAGGTGGCGTCCCTTGAGGGGGGGGTACTGTGAGGTTTCTGTTTTGTTTTTCTGTGTGAGTTGTCTTTTCTCCCCCTCCCTTCTCTGTTCCTTTTTCCCTCTGCAGGTATGTGAGTGGCAGGGGGTGTGGCTGGCTTCTCCAGGCAGCAGACGAGGCACACCTGTCTCCCATCTAATCAACCCCTCCATATATACCTGGCTGTCACCCTACTCCAGTGCCAGATAATTCCGTACTACTCGGTAGTGGTCACGTATTGCCTTCCAGCATATTGTTTGATAATCTCTTGTGGTTTGTGCTCTCGTTTTTTGGAACAGTTGGACTGATCGTATGTTTTTCCTTTTTTTCTAGTTTTTGGTGTGCCTCCTGGATCGTTGAGCCAGCCAGCCTCCTGCCTTCACTGCCTGCTCTTTTGTTTGGAACATTAAATATCTTTTGGTTAAACCACTCTGTCTCTGCATTTTGGGGTCCGCCTAAAAACAAAACTTAACATCCTCCTTCTCTCAGATTATTTCTTCTTTGTGATGTTTTCATTGTTTTCTTGTTCATCTTTGTTAAGCGTCTTTAATTATTCAGAAAGGCGCTATGTTGCTTCCAGAGAGGGGGCGTGGTCAGACACAGCTCATTTACATATTTAAAGCTACAGACACAGAAACAGCCTGTTCTGAGCAGGGCTGAAATAGAGGGGTTTATAGACATGATCAAATACAGGATCAGAGTGGATTTACAACAACACACTTCACACACATGTTTAGAGGAGCTCTGACACTGATTTCACCTGAAGAGGAGAATATGTGACCTTTAAGTCATGAAGGCTGTCAGTGCTAGTGATGACTTTTGTTCTCTTATCTGTGCTGTATCGCTAACCATCGACTATTTGTGATGATGTAAAGATTTGAACTTCTTTGAAAATAAATCTATGATTCATCTGTAAACATTTCTCTGTCAGTTTCTTTCCCTCCAAATGTAAAACTGTCCAATGAGGTATCTTTAAAACAGGAAGTATAATCATCTAAAAACAACGCAACACTGAAGGAAATATTATCAGAGCAAAAATAAGAGACAAAGAATACGTCTTTATGCTGCTGATATGTGGAAGACACTGCATGAGAAAATCAAAGGAACAAACTGTCTGAATAATAAAATGACATGAAATGAAAGAGCGATTGTTTTAAACAGACTTTCAGTGGAGAGTAAAAAGACAGAAGACGTCTTGTTTTAAAGACTTTTACTGATTGGACTGAAACAATGAAGGCTTTATTGGAGGGATGTTAGTCTTCTAAAAAGTCAGAGTTACAGCTGCACATGGGTAGAGATGTGTCTCATATAGAAAAGTGTTCACTGTTTCAGACACTACCACTCTCCTTATTGGACTGTTTAGGTGTGGCTCTATTGTACCAGGCTATTTGTTCCCGTCATTACTGTGATTACAAGGTAAACACACATTTCTAAAAGAATTTAAACTTTCATTCAGGACTTGATGAGACTTGTTGAGCTCCTTCTGTAACAAGCCAGCGTAGCTGATCCGCCCTCTGATGAAAATCCTCGCCAAGTACAAGACGAGCTACGACGTGTCCCGACTCCGGCCAGCTGGAACACGTGACCCGGATCCGCCCGAAAGAGAGCAAGACCTCAGCGACCATCTGAAGCCCCGCCCACTCCCCTTCCCCCCCCCCCCACCCTCCGACACTGCTGCTGAAAGACGAGAGCTTCAACTCTGACAAGAACGCCGCTCGACTAAACGGCGCCAGCTGCTCACACGACGACTGATTGACTGCAGATGAATTAAAGTGGAGGTTTGAATCTTCAGCTTGGAGGCTGATTTGGAGACGAGCTCCTTCTGTAACAAGCCAGCGTAGCTGATGTAGTATTTTATAGATCCCTTCTCAAAGATATTCCAGACTTTAACACGTTCTATTCAAGCGCTCCTCGTTACGTCCTGAACCAGGACGCAAGAACACGTCGCTTCATCTCCGTCTGTCTGAAATCAGCCGAGCAAACGTTTGGTGAACTCGCATCTCAAGTCGAGCTCGTTTGATTTTAATTTATTTTCGGCAGCACTTTGAGCCCCGTCCTTCAAATATATCTATATATAAATACAAATATATTTATGTGTAATCCCCTGAAAGCTGCTGATAAAGAGAGAGAGAGAGAGGGAGGAGAATCACACGCTGTCAGTCTAACACCTTTAAAAAAAAAAAAAAGAAAAAAGTCCACCCTCCTGATTGGTCAGACCTACAGACGAGCCGTGTGTGTGTTTCTGTGTGCGAGTGTGTTGTTGTTGTTGTTGTTGCTTCTATCCACTCTGGGCTTTCTGTGTGTGTGTGTGTGTGTGTGTGTGTGTGTGTGTGTGTGTCACGTCCTCGTGGTGGTGTTTGTTAGTAAGCGTCCTGCTGGTGCTGTTAAGTTTTTTTTGGATGTTTTACCTTCATGTGCCGGCGGTGACATGTGATCGTCCTGTCAGAGTAATAAAGCATTTATTGTGAGCAAAAAAAAAAAAAAAAAAAAAAAAGTGTCACGCTGTTTTTGTATTTATTTAAAGACGTGTATCAGATACTTCTTTAGGAGTTTAGAAAAGGAGATTTAAATCTGTTGAGTTGAGCCTCCAACAGGTGAATTTATTTAACCTGAGGCGTTCAAAGACTTCAAAAAATAAAAGTTAAAACTTCAATTTTCACCATCATTATTAGCACGCTCTTATTTTGAAGGCTTAGATCTTCGTGGGGCGTGCACAAAAACCAGCAGACTTAGTTTGTTGAACTGGACTAAACTTCTCTGATATGAATCTTCTGAGTCAAAAAAAAAACACCTGACTGAAGTTTGAAAGTTTTGATGACACTTTTTAAAAGAGAAACCGAGCACACACACACACACACACACACACACACACACAACATGATCATATATTTCATTAAATATATACAGAGTGAAGATCAGCTCTCAGTCCTCTTCATATTGTGCGCTTCAGCTTGTTCAGTCCAGTCGAGTCTTAAACTCAGAAGTTAGTTTGGATTATTTGACGATCCACGATGGATCTTTTTTAATCGCCTCGTTCTCTGGACCCAAGATGGCGACGCCACACGTCATCTGACCCACGCCGAGGTATCTGCAGCGGGAGGGGGAAGAAAACAGAGTCAACACTGGACGTGGTGAATAAACATGTGAGGAGACGTAAAGAGTTGTTACCTTTCAGCCGCGTCCACCAGACTTTGGTGAGTGACAGCAAAAAGTCTCTCTCTGTGATTCTGCTTCATTTCATCCGTGACGCCGCTGAGGAAGCGTCCCATTCCTGCAACACGAACACAGAGTGAGCAGAGCCGACGGCGGACACACGAACTGAAGACAGATAAGAGCAGTGAGGGAGGACCTTTGTCTGCCGGAGCCACAGGAGAGTCCACGGCTGAGAAGACGGACAGTTTAGCTTCATCGATGTCCTGCTGGCTGAAGTGTCCCGACTTCGCCCAGTCCACGCCTCGACGAAACGCAGACAAGGTCTGCAGCGAGTTTGGATCCCTGAGAGAAGTACGAGAAACAAAAGGTCAACACAGTCTGTCAGAGGAGAGATTATAGATGGATTCAAATCCTGCTGCGGGTTTATTAAGAGCTTCATGGTTCAGACTCCACCGCTCAGGTGGTCTGGTCCAGGTCTGCTGTCTGTCCCCAGAGTCCCAACCAAACATGGAGGAGCAGCGTTCAGCTTCTATGCTCCGTATATCTGGAACAAACTCCCAGAAAACTGCAGGTCTGCTGAAACTCTCAGCTCTTTAAAATCCAGGGAAAAAAAGAAATAATAAAAAAAAAAAATACAAATAAAATAAAATCCAGATTAAAAAAAAAAAAAATAAATAAATAAAATCCAGGTAAAAAAAAGATAATAATAATAAAAAATAAAATAAAATAAATTCTGGTTAAAAATAAAAAAAAGAAATAACATAAAATCCAGGTTAAAAAAATTAAATAAAATAAAATAAAATCCAGGTAAAAAAAGATAATAATAAAAGATAAAATAAAATAAATTCTGGTTAAAAATAAAAAAAAGAAATAAAATAAAATCCAGGTTAAAAAAAAGATAATAATAATAAAAAATTAAATAAAATAAATTCTGGTTAAAAATAAAAAAAAGAAATAAAATAAAATCCAGGTTAAAAAAACACTATAAATAAATAAAATCCAGCTTAAAAAGATAAAAAATAAATAAATGAAATCCAAATAAAAAACAGATTTTATTTTAACTATTTTTACTTGACCATATTTTAAGTTTTAAGATTTTTAAATGTTCTATTTTAATGTTTGTCTTCTTTCCTGTCATGATGCTTTCTGATGTCTTGTGTTTAAACTCGTCAATGAGCTCTTATTTCAGAAACTGGCAACAAATCTCTTCCTGCAAATCAACTCAAATCAGATGAAAATGGAGGCGGACAAAGAGCGTCTTCACACTGTGACGAGCGCGGTGTCGCTGCCTCTCACCTGTACGAGTAAAAAGAGAAAAGACCTCCTCCCATCCTGGCCCCGCCCCCGTAGGCTCCTCCCTTCTCCCTGATCTCTCCGTGCAGAAACTTAGCCGTCATCATCCTCGCCAAGATGCACAAACTAGAAGAGAAAAACAAAAAAGGATTCATCACAGTGAAGATGAAGTCTAAGTCAAAACAAAGAGCAGGAAGTGATGTCACTCAGGTGAGGTTACCTGGCGTAGTCGTGGTGGCAGAAAGGTACCGTGCGAATACTCTCGCTGATGAAGTGAACGGGGAAGGGCAGCTGGAAGAAGGTCTTCATCTGACACGGCTGGAAGCTCGGCTCCTGAGAGGTCGAGGAGGAAGAGGAGGAGACATCTTTACTGTACCAAATGAGAAGCTGCAGACACACCTGCAGAGTCCTGAGAGGAGCAGGTGAGCAAATACTAAACACCAGAACACACACACACACACACACACACACACACACACACACACACACACACACACACACACGATAGTGTTGACTGCATCATGCACGTGAACGATGACGGACTGTTTGGTGTTTTTGTTAAGTTTCCTTCTTGGTTTATTTTTGTGTCGCTCTCCTCGTCTTTTCCATCATTTCATCGTCTTTAATCTGCTTTGTAATCTGATGTCAGCCGACCACGACAGGGATTTATTTAGAGCACTGCTTCAGCTTCAGGACTCACCACGCGTCTCCTCCTGACACTTCAACTTCACTTCATTTATTTTATATGAGAAATGTTTGAACACGTGAGACAGAATGAAGGAAACAGGTTTTAAAAAAAGCACCGTGCAGACTTTTTGAAAACAGCTGATGAGGAGGAAGAGGAGGAAGAGGAGAAGAAGCAGGAAGAGGAGGAGAAGAAGGAGGAGGAGGAGAAGAAGATGGAGGAGGAGGAGAAGAAGGAAGAGGAGGAGGAGGAAGAGGAGGAAGAGGAGAAGAAGCAGGAAGAGGAGGAGAAGGAGAAGAAGGATGAGGAGGAGAAGAAGATGGAGGAGGAGAAAGAGAAGCAGGAGGAGGAGGAGAAGGAGAATACGAAGGAGGAGGAGAAGGAGAAGAAGAAGACAGAGGAGGAGGAGGAGCAGGAGGAGGAGAAGGAGGAAGAGGAGGAGAAGAAGCAGGAGGAGGAGGAGAAGAAGGAAGAGGAGGAGAAGCAGGTGGAGGAGAAGAAGCAGGAGGAGGAGGAGGAGAAGATGGAGGAGGAGGAGGAGAAGGAGAAGAAGGATGAGGAGGAGGAGAAGAAGATGGAGGAGGAGGAGGAGGAGAAAGAGAAGCAGGAGGAGGAGGAGGAAGAGGAGGAGGAGCAGGAGGAGGAGAAGAAGGAAGAGGAGGAGAAGCAGGAGGAGGAGGAGGAGGAGGAGAAAGAGAAGCAGGAGGAGGAGGAGGAAGAGGAGGAGGAGCCGGAGGAGGAGAAGAAGGAAGAGGAGGAGAAGCAGGAGGAGGAGGAGAAGGAGGAGAAGGAGAAAGAGGAGGAGGAGGAAGAGGAGGAGCAGGTGGAGGAGAAGAAGGAAGAGGAGGAGAAGCAGGAGGAGGAGGAGGAGGAGAAGCAGGAGGAGGAGGAGGAAGAGGAGGAGAAGCAGGAGGAGGAGAAGCAGATGGAGGAGGAGAAGGAGGAGAAAGAGGAGGAGAAGCAGGAGGAGACTTTTTGAAAACAGCTGCGAGCCAGAGATACAGAGATGATAGAAGAGAAACTTACAGAGATGAGTTTCCGACTCAGCCCCGAGTCGTCCGATTGGTCGAGAGGCCTCTTTAGAAAATAAAGAAATAAAGAGAACACATCATCTAATCTGAGCTGTGACTGGTTTCTCCCTCTGATCTGTTCGTCGACAGTTTACCTCGATGATGTCACTCCTGACCGCTCGGCGCTCCTTTCTGTTTTCAGCCACGTCCTTCATGAAGCTCTCCAGCTGAGCTGCCGTGTCCGACATTCTCTGCGGAGTCGCGTTTATGGCGCACCTGTAAGAGACGAGCGTGACCGACAACCACGACGCAGTGACAGGACTTTAACACAGAGCTGTCACCATGGAGACGACGGTGGTCTCGTGGTTAGAGCGCGCCCAAATCTGACCTCTGACCTCTCTCTCTCTCTCACCTCATGTTGTCGGGGTTGAGCAGGTGCTTCTTGATCCTGACGAGCGTTCGGATGACTTGGCTGAGGTCGGACATCTCAGCGACCCGCTTCATGAACTTCACCTGAAGTTCAAAGTGAGAACACGAGACGGCTGTTTCACAAAAGACGGATCAAATATGAAGCGGGAGGAAAAACTAAAACTTAAATCACCATGACAACACGGCGTGAGTCTCGGTTACCTGCTCCATCCCGCCAAACGTCTCTTGAAGGTCTCCTGCTGGAGTCAGGTGACGGCCTGCGCGCGTCATAGCGTACATGTGGCCCGAGTACGAGATCCCGTTGGCTAACTCCTGCGCTGACATCATCACCAGCACTCTCAGGCGCTCCGCCTCGTCCAAGTGAGGCCTGTTGAATATGTGGCTCCACAGCTGGAACATGTGAGGAAGGTTTCTCTCCAGGCAGGAGGAGGACAGGAGGACGCCCTGGAACAGAAGGACACCTGCGTCACCACGAGCTTCGTCTGCACGTTTCTCTCTGACAGTCTGTCAGAGTCGGATCAGGCTCGGCTCCCTCCTCGCCACCACGGTCCAGAACCCTGAGCTCCTTCAGCTCCCTACAGCAGCTGGTACTGACCTGCTCGTACATGTCCAGCTGGGTGGAGTCGGGGACGACCTGGGTGGAGACGGACATTCCCCCGGTCCTCAGCTCCATCTGCTGGGACTGTTGTCTGTAGTCCAGAGCTCCACAGCCCATCCTGGTCAAACGGACAGAGACAATGATGTCACACGAGTCCAGGAGTAAAGAGGAAGGCAGAACATGGCCGATCATCAGATGAACGTACTTGGTGACGACGCTGCAGAAGAGCGGCACGTACAGCCTGAGCTCCTCCGGCAGCGTGTTCAGACTGCACATGGCTCGGAAGTACACTAAGCCGTTGGTGGGCTGCTCGCAGTACTGGACCGGCACGCCGCCTGAGGAGACATTTATTGAACACGCTCTGTGGACCTGGGTGATCAGTCCTTTAGTTTCATGTTGGAGAAACGCCGTACCTGCTGTGCTGATCTGAACACGAGTTACAGGGATGGTCGGCTCGATGTCCCACACTTTCAGCGCCGGCAAACAGGAGGCGTCCTGCGCTTTGCTCTGAGCAGCCAGCAGCTCCAGACCTTAACCGAGGAGGAGGAGGAGGAGGAGGGGGGGGGGGAGGAGGAGGAGGAGGGGGAGGAGGAGGAGGAGGAGGAGGAGGAGGAGGAGGAGGAGGAGGAGCAGAGGAGACATGAGTTGATAAGTGTGGATCAGAGGAGCAGCAGGAGGAGGAGGAGCAGCACTTTGTACCTTTTTCATAGATGTCTTTCCTGTCGCTGTCTGACAGAACCTGGATCTTCCTCTGGAGCTTCTCCTTCTCAGCTTTGGCCTGTTTCTCTACGTAGCCCTCGTCTGGACTCATGGACAGGGTCAGTCTGTGAGTGTTCTCCTGTAAGGGGGAACAGAAAGGATGTGAACCCGCTGAGGTGGACCTGGAGAACAGACCCAGTATTTGGCCTTCAGGCAGCATCAGTGACAGCTTTATTCTTGGTCTGGATCCGACAGGTACAAACCATCTTCAGTCTAAAATGTCACATATTGTAAGTCCTCTCCCAGAGTGACGCACCTTGAAGTAGTGCTTGACTTTGTCCTGCAGGAAGCCAGGGTTTTCCTTCAGGGTCTGTTTGAACTTGGCCACGCTGTCGTTGATCTGCAGCAGCTGCACCGGGTCGCCGTCGTGATTCCACGACGATGCGATGTACTAAAAACAAAAACACATAAAGAAGCGAGGACAAAAAAAATAAATAAATCAAGCATCTTCCAAAGTGTGAAAATCAGAACATCTCCTTTCAAAGCTCCCACATGGAGGTTTGTAAACACATGTTGGTGAACTCACCGAGGCCAGAGACAGGCCGAAGTTTGTGGACTGGTGCTTCATCTGGATCTCGATCTTATGCAGGAGAGCCTCGATTCTCTCCTCCTCAAAGCCGCTCCTGTCGGTGACGAGGAGGAGTCGTCACATCTCACCATACGACTCATTATCCTTCATGTGTGAGCAGACCCTACTGCTGTTCTGCTCTTGTTGTTTTCACAGGATTTCTCTGGACTACAAAGTCCAGAGAGTCCCATTTTTTTTAAATCTCTTTAAAAATCACATTTGTTGACGGCGTTATGAAAACAAGGTGACGCCTCGGAGAGAGCACGTTTAATCAAAGCCTTCAACACAAAGAGGAGGAGCGTGGGACTCACTCGATGATGTCGTCGATGGTTCGGCTGATGATTCCCTTCACTCTCTCGGCGTCCTCCTCGGCCATCCCCTGCAGTCCGATACTGAACGACGCCTCTTTGGTGCTGCCGTCGTATCTGCACACACACACACAACGACACAAAGCTCTACTCACACACGTCTGCAGCAGACGAGGCTCAGCAGACTGATGCTCACCCTCACATGAGTTCAACAGTTTACTCAGATGTTCAACTCTTCCTTTAATGTACTGATGAATCCTCCTGCCCTCTACAGGTTGAACCCAGCTACTGCAGGTAAATTCTTCTCTTGGCTTATCTGGTGTTGGGTGACGTTTGAGGAGCCAGCTGTCGTCATTAAAACTCTTTAAATTCATGTCAGAGGAAATAAACAGATTGAAAGAGTCGCATGGATTGACAATAATTCAAATCTACGCTGCTGGCTGTAAAATATGTGGGGGGCTGTTTGTTTCCAAACTCTGAAGCAATAAGGTTAAAAATCCTCCAGGGGGCATCATTCCCTCATCCTGTCCTCAGGATCAAACAGACGTGGTTCTGGATCCTGGAGGTCGTGGCCTAAAGGAGGCTCTAGTTTGTCACTTTGGAGTCCTGTGTTGCTCCTCACCCGACAACCGAGGAGAAGTCACTTCCTATGTTGGGTTCGATGAGAGCCTTGTAGAAGGGCGAGTTCGGTCCAGAGATCATGAGAGACGACAGCAGGCTGAGGGTGAATCCTTCAAACGTGTCAGTGATGCTGCAGCGAGAAAAAAACAAAACAGGTTTTTTTTTCTTTAGATATTTCTGAATGATGGGACAGGTCAGAAACTTTTCTGTTTTTGTAAAGTCAACGTGACGTAATGAAGGAGAAGGAAGGGGAGGGAGGGGGCGGGGGCTCTTTTGTGGCGTCTTAATCTTAATGCAGAATAAAAAAAGAAATATATATATTTTTTGATCTTACTCTCCCAGCAGGTAGCTCACACACAGCGTGTTCTGCCGGGCCGGATCAGGGGCCAGAGCGTCCGGGCTGCAGGTCACATGGTCCTCTCTCTGAGAATTCACAGTGACGTCAAAATGACTAATCAACACATTTCAGAGTTTAAACAGAAGTTACAGGAGCGTGTCCGGGTTTATGAAACTCACAGGGCTGCTCCAGCGCGGCTGGGGGGGGACCGCCGTGTTCGGGTCGATGCGATCAAACTTGGACAGGGCTTCCTCTTCGATCTGCTTCAGATGCTGCTCCAACGGCAGATCTCCATACGTGAAGAACCTGAAGGACACATCCAGGTTTCCTGTGTGTCTCATATTAACAGATTACTGTTGAACAGCTGCTCTCATTTCTTCATGTCCCTTCTAGGCTAACTGTGTACGTGTGTGTGTGTGTGTGTGTGTGTGTGTGTGTGTGTGTGTGTCTACCTGGCGTTGCTGGGATGGTAATGCGTGGCGTGGAACTGCTTGAGCTGTTCCCAGGTGAGGTCAGGGATGGCGAGAGGCTCTCCTCCGGACACCACAGAGTACGTGTGGTCCGGGTACAGCTTGTTCTGGAGGTGCTGGGCGTACACGCGCTCGTTGTCGGACTTTAAAAACAAACACACACACGAGCAAACGTTAAAAACTCACCGATTCAATTCGTCTCAAATCTGTTCATCTCATATCTGTAACTTGTCTCGGGCCACGTGTCACCCAGCGTTTATTTTTCTGAGCGTCTTTGTTCCCAATGTTGTAAAACGGTGACTCGGAAAGTGTGGACTTACAAAAGCTCCTTTCATTTCGTTGAACACCACGCCTTTAAACACCGGGGGGGAGTTGGGATCTTTTGGGTTTTCATTCTCCAGCCTCCAGCCCTCCTGCCTGCAAGAATCCACACAAACAGAAGTGAACTAATTACAGAGAGTGGATTCTTATCACACACTGTTACAAACAAGTGATTTCTGAAGGGTCTTGGTTTGTAAGATATCCTCCGAACGCAAATGTGGACGTCGATCCACGTCGTCAGCGACATCTTAAAAAGCACTCGTGTTGTTGTTTTAATTCCACCAGCTGGTCTCGGCTACAATTCGTCGGCTTACTTTAGCGACCCAATGCTATCAAGTAAAATAAAACAAATATAAAAAACAATATGAGAGAAGTAGCGGTCAGAACTCACCAGAAATCCTGCTCTCGTAAACACGGGAAGAAAGCCGCATCCAGATAGACGGAGAGAAGATTCTGGAAGTCTTTTCCATTTTGGGTTGAGAACGGATACATGGTGTAGTCGCTGGCTGTTGACGAGGGAGGCAACAAGAAAAAAATAATAATGTCACACATAAAGCTCATCCATAAAGCTCCTTTATGTTGCTGAGCACTTTAATGGCCCCGTCTGCATCCCTGCATTGACTGTTTAATGACTGTACTCACACCTCTGGCACTACCTCAAACACCTCTGTACATGCACATGTAACTAGTTTCTAGAAGGTCAGCACTTTGTTTCTAAGGCTCTTTAACTGTTTACAGGTCTCTTTTAACCAGCACATGTTTTTCTCTCCTTCACAGGTTATGTACATTATGCTATATAAATTTAAGTCTAATGCTAATGCTAACTGCACAGGCTTAACTTGTAATTATGTTTCCTCTTAGTCACATAGGGGCTCCTAAATCTTGTCTGGGGGATTACTGTATACAGAGGGGAGGGGGGACAGCGGGTGTGTATTGTAACTAATGTCTTGTGTCCTGCCTGTCTGTATACTGCTAATGGATGCCTTGAATTTCCCTCGGGATCAATAAAGTATCTATCTATCTATCTATCTATCTATCTATCTATCTATCTATCTATCTATCTATCTATCTATCTATCTGAGGTGAAGTATATCTAAAGACAATATCAATGATCTGCTTCAGTCATCACTTTGAACATATGACAGACAAAAACAAGGAGCAAAGGTCAGCTCAATGTATTTAATGTAAATACAGTATGTGAACCAGCAGTCAGTGAAAACACATCTTCCAATGGAGATAAAGTTCAGTGGCTCTCTGACGCCTCCCTGTGGTCTCTCAGGTTTTGACAGCTTGTAATGCTGGTGCTCACAGGTCGCTCCGTTCTGACTGTAGTTGTAGAACCTGTTCAGTTATTCTCTGTGTTTTATTCACTTCTTTTTACATGATAGAAATGTGGGACTACAGTTTGTTTTTACATGTTTGCTTGTAGAGTTTGCTTCCATGAGACAGAGAGTGGTTATGTATTCATGTTGAGAATCGGCCCTATCAGAGGCATGAAACATGAGTCACAGCTTGTTAACCCCTCCCTCTTCTTCCTGCTCTCACACACAGCCAGCTCCACTCTGACGTGTATTTCCTCCTTCTCTCCACATCAGATCTAATGTTTGAGGATGGGTGTAACCAACATGTGCGAGAGCAGACTGTGAACAAACACATGCTGTGTAGATCAGAGGTCAAACTAGTTTGAGTTCTCAGGAAGTGAAACTCAGACAGTCGTTGTTACCGAGAGGAGAAATGGCACAGAAAGGAGTTCAGCTAGACCGGGAGGCTTTCTCTTGTTCCATCTGTCTGGATCTACTGAAGGATCCGGTCGCTCTTCCCTGTGGACACAGTTACTGTATGAAGTGTATTAAAAACCACTGGGATACACAGGATGAGAAGAGAGTCTACAGCTGCCCTCAGTGCAGACAGGACTTCACACCGAGGCCTGTCCTGGTGAAAAACACCATGTTAGCAGTTTTAGTGGAGGAGCTGAAGAAGACTGGACTCCAAGCTGCTCCTGCTGATCTCTGCTATGCTGGACCTGAAGATGTGGCCTGTGATGTCTGCACCGGGAGGAAACTGAAAGCCTGTAAGTCCTGTCTGCAGTGTCTGGCCTCTTACTGCAAGAAACACCTCCAGCCTCATTTTAAAGCAGCTCCATTAAAGAAACACAAGCTGGTGGAGCCCTCCAAGAAGCTCCAGGAGAACGTCTGCTCTCGTCATAATGAGGAGATGAAAGTATTTTGTCGCACTGATCAGCAGTCTATCTGTTATCTCTGTTTAATGGACGAACACAAAGGTCACGACACAGTCTCAGCTGCAGCAGAAAGGAGCGAGAAGCAGAGAGAGCTCGAGGTGAGTCGACAAAACATCCAGCAGAGAATCCAGGACGGAGAGAAAGATGTGAAGCTGCTCCATCAGGAGGTGGAGGCTATCAATGGCTCTGCTGATAAAACAGTGAGGAACAGTGAGAAGATGTTCACTGAGCTGATCCGCCTCATGGAGAAAAGACGCTCTGATGTGACGCAGCAGGTCAGATCCCAGCAGCAAACTGAAGTGAGTCGAGTCAGAGAGCGTCAGGAGAAGCTGGAGCAGGAGATCACTGAGCTGAAGAGGAAAGACGCTGAACTGGAGAAGCTCTCACACACACAAGATCACAACCAGTTTCTACAGGACTACCCCTCAGTGTCAGCACTCAGTGAATCTACACACTCATCCAGCATCAAGATCCGTCCTCTGAGGTACTTTGAGGACGTGACAGCAGCTGTGTCAGAAGTCAGAGATAAACTACAGGACGTCCTGACAGACAAATGGACAAACATCTCACAGACACTGACTGAAGTGGATGTTTTACTGTCACAACCAGAACCAGAACCAGAGCCCAAGACCAGAGCTGAGTTCTTAAGATATTCATGTGACATCACACTGGATCCAAACACAGCAAACACACTGCTGTTATTATCTAATGGGAACAGAAAAGTAACAGTAATGAGAGAAGATCAGTCTTATTCTAGTCACCCAGACAGATTCAATGAATATCTTCAGGTCCTGAGTAAAGAGAGTCTGACTGGACGTTGTTACTGGGAGGTGAAGAGGAGAGGAGGAGAAGTTTATGTAGCAGTCACATACAAGAATATCAGCAGAGCAGGGAGCTCAGATGAATGTTTGTTTGGATATAATGACAAATCTTGGATGTTATATTGTGACAACAACAGTTATAACTTTTGGTCCAACAATGTCAGCACTCCTGTCTCAGGTCCTCGGTCCTCCAGAGTAGGAGTGTACCTGGATCACACAGCAGGTATTCTGTCCTTCTACAGCATCTCTGAAACCATGACTCTCCTCCACAGAGTCCAGACCACATTCACTCAGCCTCTACATGCTGGACTCAGGTTTTATGATTATGGAGACTCTGCTGAGTTGTGTAAACTGAAGTAGACAGAAGTCATCAGGGGATAATGTGTTCACATCTGTGTTTTTTTTCATGTTTCTACAGAAAGTTGATTTTACTTTTCACACATACTACGATACTTTAACAAAAAGAGTAAAGACACATTTCTGGACTTTTTAGATTTGAATATCATATGTGGACGTGGGACCTTCCTCTGACCTGTCTCTTTGAGCTCCCTCGTTTTCCTTGAATCCACAGCAGACATGGACCTGTGTGTAGTCATTCTGTTCACCTTTCACCATTACACGCACGCTTGCTTCTCTAACTCGTCTTCAAAAGAAAAAAAGGTGAACAGAAGTTTCCTCCTTCTCTCAGATTATTTCTTCTTTGGGATGTTTTCATTGTTTTCTTGTTCATCTTTGTTAAGCGTCTTTAATTATTCAGAAAGGTGCTATGTTGCTTCCAGAGAGGGGGCGTGGTCAGACTCAGCTCATTTACATATTTAAAGCTACAGACACAGAAACAGCCTGTTCTGAGCAGGGCTGAAATAGAGGGGTTTATAGACATGATCAAATACAGGATCAGAGTGGATTTACAACAACACACTTCACACACATGTTTAGAGGAGCTCTGACACTGATTTAACCTGAAGAGGAGAATATGTGACCTTTAAGTCATGAAGGCTGTCAGTGCTAGTGATGACTTTTGTTCTCATATTTGTGCTGTATCGCTAACCATCGACTATTTGTAATGATGTAAAGATTTGAACTTCTTTGGAAATAAATCTATGATTCACCTGTAAACATTTCTCTGTCAGTTTCTTTCCCTCCAAATGTAAAACTGTCCAATGAGGTATCTTTAAAACAGGAAGTATAATCATCTAAAAACAATGCAACACTGAAGGAAATATTATCAGACCAAAAATAAGAGACAAAGAATACGTCTCTATGCTGCTGATATGTGGAAGACACTGCATGAGAAAATCAAAGGAACAAACTGTCTGAATAATAAAATGACATGAAATTAAAGAGCGATTGTTTTAAACAGACTTTCAGAGAGTAAAAAGACAGAAGACGTCTTGTTTTAAAGACTTTTACTGATTGGACTGAAACAATGAAGGGTTTATTGGAGGGATGTTAGTCTTCTAAAAAGTCAGAGTTACAGCTGCACATGGGTAGAGATGTGTCTCATATAGAAAAGTGTTCACTGTTTCAGACACTACCACTCTCCTTATTGGACTGTTTAGGTGTGGCTCTATTGTACCAGGCTATTTGTTCCCGTCATTACTGTGATTACAAGGTAAACACACATTTCTAAAAGAATTTAAACTTTCATTCAGGACTTGATTTTTATCCCTCAGTTGCTGCAGAAACCTTCCCGGTGTTACAGTCAAAGTGAGTGACGCGCCCCCTAAACACATGATGATGGTTTTTCATATTTAAGGTCTCAGTCTGATCTCTGCTTTGTCTCAGTCTCTGTCAGGAAGATCTTAACTACAACACTAGGTAAAACTAATTCAAACATCTGTTTGCTATTTCATTATAGTTTTGTATGAATTCTCCAAACTCTAATCTCTCTAGTGTAGCGTTACATCTGTCCCTTGTCATCTCCGTTACATCCCGCCCACCTGTCAATCATGTCAGCTACATGCCTAACTATGGATAACACGTGTCGTTCATGAAGTCAAAAAAGAGACGATTTGAAAAATTCACCCTCGTACAGTTTGTGACGATGATGACAGTAAATTATCAGACCTATTTAGTTGGTTTTTTGTAGCAGGCTGTAAACATGTTTAATCAGGCTGTAAAAACATTATTTGTTGCATGTGTTGTGTATGTGACTTCTGGTGTTCCTGGATCCAGCCTCCAGTGGACCCTGGACGGACTGCAGGATTTTGAACTTCAACATTGGCTTCATATGTCAACACTGAGGGTCGGCTCTTGGTCAAGTCAAAAACTTTGTTAGAATGATATTTATGTTTACAGCTAGTAACTGGTCAGTGAGTGGTTTGATAACGTCTCACTGTTAGTATGAGGTCATTTAAAATGATCTTTGGTCAGTGTCATACTTTTACCACATATCCGAATTCTTTCATTACTTAAAATTGTTGAAGGACCCCAGACGCTTCCCTCTGAACTGCTACCTTATCATGGTGGGGGAGTTTGAGCACCCGAATGACCCTAGGAGCTATGTTGTCGGGGGTTCTGAGCCCCCAGCAGGGTCACCCAAGGCAAACAGGTCCTAGGTGACGGGTCGACCAAAAGCAGTTCACAAAACCCCTGTGAAAGAAATAAGATCAAGGACCGTGACGTCGCCCGGCATGGCGGAGCCAGGGCCCCACCCTGGAGCCAGGCCTGGGGTTGGGGCCCGCAGGAGAGCGCCTGGTGGCTGGGCTTTTGCCCGTGGGGCCGGGCCAGACTCAGCCCGAAAGGATGACGCGGGCCCGTCCTCCTGTGGACTCACCACCCGCAGAGGAAGCCGTAGGGGTCGGGTGCAATGTGGATCGGGCGGCAGTCGACGACGGGGGCCTCGGCGACCCGATACCCGGACGCAGCTTCTGGCGTTTTGGACGTGGAACGTCACCTCACTGGGGGGGAAGGAGCCTGAGCTTGTGCAGGAGGTTGAGAGGTACCGGCTAGATATAGTCGGGCTCACCTCCACGCACTGCTTGGGCTCTGGAACCCAGCTCCTCGAGACGGGCTGGACTCTCTACTTCTCTGGAGTGGCCCGCGGTGAGAGGCGGCGGGCTGGTGTGGGCTTGCTCATGGCCCCACAGCTCAGCCGCCAGGTGTTGGAGTTCACCCCGGTGAACAAGAGGGTCGTGTCCCTGCGCCTTCGGGTAGGGGACAGGGCTCTCACTGTCGTCTCGGCCTACAGACCGAACGGCAGTGTGGAGTACCCGGCCTTCTTGGAGTCCCTGGGAGGGGTGCTGGACAGTGCTCCGACTGGGGACTCCATTGTTCTACTGGGGGACTTCAATGCTCACGTGGGCAACGACAGTGAGATTTGGAGTGGGGTGATTGGGATGAACGGCCTCCCTGATCTGAACCAGAGTGGTGTTCTGTTATTGGACTTCTGTGCTAGTCACAGTCTGTCCATAACAATCACCATGTTTGAGCACAGGGATGTCCATAAGTGCACGTGGCACCCGGACTCCATAGGCCAGAGGTCGATGATAGACTTTGTGGGCGTGTCATCTGACCTTCGGCCGTGTGTCTCGGACACTCGGGTGAAGAGAGGGGCTGAGCTGTCAACTGATCACCACCTGGTGGTGAATTGGATGCGCTGGCAGGGGAGGAAGCCGGTCAGACTCGGCAGGCCCAAACGTGTAGTGAGGGTCTGCTGGGAATGTCTGGCTGAACCCTCTGTTAGCGAGATCTTCAACTCCCACCTCCGGACGAGCTTTTCACAGATCCTGGGGGAGGCTGGGGACATTGAGTCCGAGTGGACCATGTTCTCCACCTCCATTGTCAAAGCAGCTGCTCTGAGCTGTGGTCGCAGGGTCTCTGGTGTCTGTCGTGGCGGCAATCCCCGAACCCGATGGTGGACACCGGAAGTAAGGGAGGCTGAAGAAGGAGTCCTATTGGGCGTTGCTAGCGCATAGGACTCCTGAGGGAGCTGATGGGTACCAGCAGGCCAGGTGTTCCGCAGCCCGGGCGGTCGTGGAGGCAAAAACTGGGGCCTGGGAGGAGTTCGGGGAGGCCATTGAGGAGGACCTTCGGTCGACCTCGAGGAAATTCTGGCAAACCGTCCGTCGCCTCAGGAGGGGGAAGCAGTGCTTCACCAACACTGTTTACAGTGGAGGTGGGGAGCTGCTGACCTCAACTGGGGATGTAGTCAGACGGTGGAAGGAATATTTTGAGGATCCCCTCAATCCCACCGTCACGATTTTGAACTTCAACATTGGCTTCATATGTCAACACTGAGGGTCGGCTCTTGGTCAAATCAAAAACTTTGTTAGAATGATAATTATGTTTACAGCTAGTAACTGGTCAGTGAGTGGTCTCACTAACATCTCACTGTTAGTATGAGGTCATTTAAAATGATCTTTGGTCAGTGTAATACTTTTACCACATATCCAAATTCTTTCATTACTTAAAATCAAGCCGACTGTTTTAAGAGGAGTCTTTGTACATTAAAGCAGCAGTAGGAGTCAGTAGGTTTGTTTTTGAAACAGGATCATGACTTCAATCTGAGGTGAAGTATGTCTAAAGACAATATCAATGATCTGCTTCAGTCATCACTTTGAACATCTGACAGACAAAAACAAGGAGCAAAGGTCAGCTCAATGTATTTAATGTAAATACAGTATGTGAACCAGCAGTGAGTGAAAACACATCTTCCAATGGAGATAAAGTTCAGTGGCTCTCTGACGCCTCCCTGTGGTCTCTCAGGTTTTGACAGCTTGTCATGCTGGTGCTCACAGGTCGCTCCGTTCTGACTGTAGTTGTAGAACCTGTTCAGTTATTCTCTGTGTTTTATTCACTTCTTTTTACATGATAGAAATGTGGGACTACAGTTTTTTTTACATGTTTGCTTATAGAGTTTGCTTCCATGAGACAGAGAGTGGTTATGTATTCATGTTGAGAATCGGCCCTATCAGAGGCATGAAACATGAGTCACAGCTTGTTAACCCCTCCCTCTTCTTCCTGCTCTCACACACAGCCAGCTCCACTCTGACGTGTATTTCCTCCTTCTCTCGTAAGAAGCTGAAGTAGAGTCAAACTCACTTTGTTCATGTGTTGATGTTCAGAGCTGAAGAGTGTCCGTCACTGAACTTTGAATCCATGTTTAGGTTTACATCAGGATGTTTAGGTTGTCTTACAAAGTGAGAAGAATAGTATTTACACTGATTATTAAAAGTTCAAACTTCATACTTTGAGGAGAATGTGAGTTTTAAAGTAGGATGGTTGTGACTAAACTAAATAAGCATGTATTAAAATGTCCTTTTTTTCAGATTCATTCAGTCATCACAGTCTACAAGTTAGCTGCAGAGCCTGATCATGTGGTGCATTCATGTCCTGTGGGGATTCAGACCTGTGAAAATGAGGTCACATGTTGAATTTGTTTGTTCATTTGCTGAAATGATCAAAAAGGCTTAAAGGACTGTATTAATACGATACTCATTTTAGCAGACTGAACTTTAAGGACTGTAAGGTGGAGGTTTCTATATCTGTGTTGAATGAATGAGGAGGACATTGTCAAACAGACTTGTGGATCATCTTAGATTTATTTAGCCATGGTCAAATAACATAACTATCAAAGACAACTGCTCAAACATGCTTGACCAAGACTTTACAATCACTAACATTGTTCTGACCAGGATCTCACAATCACTGGCATGCTGGACCAGGACTCTGCAGTCACTGGTCAAAGTATTCTTCTTCACAGTGTTCCTTATATTCTGATAGAAAGACAGCCCACAAATACTTGACTCTGTATAAGACATGAAGAACTCATCTCCTGGACTAAAATGTCAAACATCTATGTTAAGCCAAATCTCTCAGACAACAACAGACAGTTGGCTCCAAACCAAATATAACTCTGCTGCTACTGTAATGAGATCTATTACTTACACACGTATGTATTACAGCTCCACAAACCTAAAAGAATGACTCTCACATGGTTGACACAATTAAAAGATATATCCACAAATTTATCAAGATGAAGCAATCCATAAAAATACCTACTATCAAAGACTGAAGAAGAGCTTATTTCAGAAACAAGAAAACCGTCTCCAAACTCTGCGATTCAAACAAGAGTTCATCTTCTACAATCTGAAATGAGAAGTGTTTTTAAAAGATAAAAGTTCTCTGTTGTAAACAAGTCTCTCTCTCTCTCTCTCTCTCTCTCTCTCTCTCTCTCTCTCTCTCTCTCTCTCTCTCTCTCTCTCACACTCACACACACACACACACACACACACACACACACACACACACACACACACACACACACACAGCTCCTCTTCCTGGAACCAATCAGAGCTTGTTAAACCCTCCCTCTTCTTCCTGCTCTCAAACACAGCCAGCCACTCTGACTCTGTATTTCCTGGTTCCCTCCCCTTCAGATCTACATGTTGAGACTCAGACAGTCGTTGTTACAGAGAGGAGAAATGGCACAGAAAGGAGTTCAGCTGGGACAGGAAACCCTTTCTTGTTCGATCTGTCTGGATCTACTGAGGGATACAGTGACTGTTCCCTGTGGACACAGCTACTGCATGAACTGTATTAACAGCCACTGGGATAAAAGGGGATGAGAAGATTTACATATGTCCACCACATGACCTGTCAGGTGACCTTGGGGGATTTGTATATGTGGAAGCTTGTCTCCTCACTTGTTCCTGTCTGATGAAGGGCGAGGGCCTGAAACGTTACATGTGGTGATCATTCCCAATAAAAGTTAAATGGAGCAGATTCTGGTGTGCAGACTTAGTCTTCCTCTGTCTTTAACAGTGACTGTAACAACCTGATTTCCCCCTGGGATTAATAAAGTGTTTCTAATGCTGAGTGTTTTTCCCTCCCGGACCCTGACTGGTGGATGATTCCAGAGCAGAGGGGCCTGTTATCAAACCACTTGCTGAGACTCCTCAGATATCAGGACCACGTCAGGCCTGAGGGTGGTATCAGCTATAATGTCCAGTAACCTGAGCTGTCTCCAGATGCATTGTTTCTTATACCAATAGAACATTTTCAACTTTTATAGTTTATAAATATTTAGGTTTTCTCTACGTTGGTAAGAATACCACTCTGCTGTTAGAAGCCCACTCAATGTCTGTGATTGGTCAAATGGTGCAAACTCTGCCCATTTATATGAAAGCTCTTAAGGAAACCCTCCATTTATGTATTTATCTGTTTTCTTTTTTATACCGTGTTGTGTACATGTCTTTATAAATATCTTTTGTCTTAATAAATGAAACAGTGTCCTCACTCAAGTCCAACTAGTACGACTGTTTGTTGTTTTTGAGTCACACCCTGTCTCTTTAAAAAGCTGCACTTTGTGGAACGCAGTCAAACCTGAACTTCACCCCATTTAAATATTTCTCTCCTCCCTCCCCGTCACAGACCTGCAGGTATGAGGATGGGTGTGAACTTTAAACTGTGAATTACTGGAACTGAAAAACCTCATTCACTGCAGCAAGTCAACAAGAGCAGACGGTTGTTGTCCATCAGAGCTCTGACTGTGTTTCTATCCAGAGAAAGAGGAACTGTTGGACCATCATCATCACTGAAGGGAGAAATGGCTCAGAGAGGAAACCAACTGGACCGAGAGAGATTCTGCTGTCCCATCTGTCTGGATCTACTGAAGGATCCGGTGACTATTCCCTGTGGACACAGCTACTGCATGAAGTGTATTAAAAACCAGTGGGATACACAGGATGAGAGGTGAGTCTACAGCTGCCCTCAGTGCAGACAGGACTTCACACCGAGGCCTGTCCTGAGGAAAAACACCATGTTAGCAGATTTAGTTGAGGAGCTAGAGAAGACTGGACTCCAAGCTGCTCCTGCTGATCTCTGCTATGCTGGACCTGAAGATGTGGCCTGTGATGTCTGCACCGGGAGGAAACTGAAAGCCTGTAAGTCCTGTCTGCAGTGTCTGGCCTCTTACTGTGAGAATCACCTCCAGCCTCATTTTCAAGTACCTTCATTTAAGAAACACAAGCTGGTGAAGCCCTCCAAGAAGCTCCAGGAGAACGTCTGCTCTCGTCATGATGAGGTGATGAAGATGTTCTGTCGCACTGATCAGCAGTCTATCTGTTATCTCTGCCCTGTGGACGAACACAAAGGTCACGACACAGTCTCAGCTGCAGCAGAAAGGAGCGAGAAGCAGAGAGAGCTCGAGGTGAGTCGACAAAACATCCAGCAGAGAATCCAGGACGGAGAGAAAGATGTGAAGCTGCTCCAACAGGAGGTGGAGGCTATCAATGGCTCTGCTGATAAAACAGTGGGGAACAGTGAGAAGATGTTCACTGAGCTGATCCGTCTCATGGAGAAAAGACGCTCTGATGTGACGCAGCAGGTCAGATCCCAGCAGCAAACTGAAGTGAGTCGAGTCAGAGAGCGTCAGGAGAAGCTGGAGCAGGAGATCACTGAGCTGAAGAGGAAAGACGCTGAACTGGAGAAGCTCTCACACACACAAGATCACAACCAGTTTCTACAGGACTACCCCTCAGTGTCAGCACTCAGTGAATCTACACACTCATCCAGCATCAAGATCCGTCCTCTGAGGTACTTTGAGGACGTGACAGCAGCTGTGTCAGAAGTCAGAGATAAACTACAGGACGTCCTGACAGACAAATGGACAAACATCTCACAGACACTGACTGAAGTGGATGTTTTACTGTCACAACCGGAACCAGAACCAGAACCAGAACCAGAGCCCAAGACCAGAGCTGAGTTCTTGAAATATTCATGTGACATCACACTGGATCCAAACACAGCAAACACACGTCTGTTATTATCTGATTTTAACAGAAAAGTAACAGTAACGAGAGAACATCAGTCTTATTCTAGTCACCCAGACAGATTCACTGGTTTTTATCAGGTCCTGAGTAAAGAGAGTCTGACTGGACGTTGTTACTGGGAGGTGGAGAGGAGAGGAGGAGTTAATGTAGCAGTCACATACAAGAATATCAGCAGAGCAGGGAGGTCAGATGAATGTGAGTTTGGATATAATGACAAATCTTGGATGTTATATTGTGACAACAACAGATATATCTTTTGTTACAACAATGTCAGGACTGCTGTCTCAGGTCCTCGGTCCTCCAGAGTAGGAGTGTACCTGGATCACAGAGCAGGTATTCTGTCCTTCTACAACATCTCTAAAACCATGACTCTCCTCCACAGAGTCCAGACCACATTCACTCAGCCTCTACATGCTGGACTTGGGTTTGATATCTTTGGAGCCTCTGCTGAGTTGTGTAAACTGAAGTAGACAGAAGTCATCAGGGGATAATGTTTTCACATCTGTTTTTTTTTCATGTTTCTGCAGAAAGTTGATTTTACTTTTCACACATACTACGATACTTTAACAAAAAGAGTAAAGACATTTCTGGACTTTTTAGATTTGACACTCTGACACTGATTTAACCTGAAGAGGAGAATATGTGACCTTTAAGTCATGAAGGCTGTCAGTGCTAGTGATGACTTTTGTTCTCTGATCTGTGCTGTATCGCTAACCATCGACTATTTGTAATGATGTAAAGATTTGAACTTCTTTGAAAATAAATATATGATTCATCTGTAAACATTTCTCTGTCAGTTTCTTTCCCTCCAAATGTAAAACTGTCCAATGAGGTATGTCCCTTGTTGTCTCCGTTACATCCCGCCCACCTGTCAATCATGTCAGCTACATGCCTAACTATGGATAACACGTGTCGTTCATGAAGTCAAAAAAGAGACGATTTAAAAAATTCCCCCTCGTACAGTTTGTGACGATGATGACAGTAAATTATCAGACCTATTTAGTTGTTTTTTTGTAGCAGGCTGTAAACATGTTTAATCAGGCTGTAAAAACATTATTTGTTGCATGTGTTGTGTATGTGACTTCTGGTGTTCCTGGATCCAGCCTCCAGTGGACCCTGGACGGACTGCAGGATTTTGAACTTCAACATTGGCTTCATATGTCAACACTGAGGGTTGGCTCTTGGTCAAATCAAATACTTTGTTAGAATGATAATTATGTTTACAGCTAGTAACTGGTCAGTGAGTGGTCTGAGAACATCTCACTGTTAGTATGAGGTCATTTAAAATGATCTTTGGTCAGTGTAGTACTTTTACCACATATCCAAATTCTTTCATTACTTAAAATCAAGCCGACTGTTTTAAGAGGAGTCTTTGTACATTAAAGAAGTAGTAGGAGTCAGTAGGTTTGTTTTTGAAACAGGATCATGACTTTAATCTACTACTACTAATCCTACTGTTGTGTTATGCTACATCTGTAAGGGTTGACATGATCACCCTAACTAGGTCAAGTTTCACTCTATTGACTTTGACACTTAATGCTAATCTGCTCCTCAATAGTTGGGTACTTTAATGACAATCACCCTAATCACTCCTGGTTTCACCTTATTGTTTTGGACACTTAATGCTAATCTCTGCTCCTTTATGTTGCTGAGCACTTTAATGGCCCAGTCTGCATCCCTGCATTGACTGTTTAATGACTGTACTCACACCTCTGGCACTACCTCAAACACCTCTGTACATGCACATGTAACTAGTTTCTAGAAGGTCAGCACTTTGTTTCTAAGGCTCTTTAACTGTTTACAGGTCTCTTTTAACCAGCACACATGTTTTTCTCTCCTTCACAGGTTATGTACATTATACTATATAAGTTTTAAGTCTAATGCTAATGCTAACTGCACAGGCTTAACTTGTAATTATGTTTACTCTTAGTCACATAGGGGCTGCTAAATCTTGTCTGGGGGATTATTGTATACAGAGGGGAGGGGGGACAGCGGGTGTGTATTGTAACTAATGTCTTGTGTCCTGCCTGTCTGTATACTGCTACTGGATGCCTTGAATTCCCCTCGGGATCAATAAAGTATCTATCTATCTATCTATCTATCTATCTATCTATCTATCTATCTATCTATCTATCTATCTATCTATCTATCTATCTATCTATCTATCTATCTTTCTGAGGTGAAGTATGTCTAAAGACAATATCAATGATCTGCTTCAGTCATCACTTTGAACATCTGATAGACAAACACAAGGAGCAAAGTTCAGCTCAATGTATTTCATGTAAATACAGTATGTGAACCAGCAGTGAGTGAAAACACATCTTCCAATGGAGATAAAGTTTAGTGGCTCTCTGACGCCTCCCTGTGGTCTCTCAGGTTTTGACAGCTTGTAATGCTGGTGCTCACAGGTCGCTCCGTTCTGACTGTAGTTGTAGAACCTGTTCAGTTTTTCTCTCTGTTCTTTTCACTTCTTTTTACATGATAGAAATGTGGGACTACAGTTTTTTTTAAATGTTTGCTTGTAGAGTTTGCTTCCATGTATTCATCTTGAGAATCGGCCCTATCAGAGGCATGAAACATGAGTCACAGCTTGTTAACCCCTCCCTCTTCTTCCTGCTCTCACACACAGCCAGCTCCACTCTGACGTGTATTTCCTCCTTCTCTCCACATCAGATCTAATGTTTGAGGATGGGTGTAACCAACATGTGCGAGAGCAGACTGTGAACAAACACATGCTGTGTAGATCAGAGGTCAAACTAGTTTGATTTCTCAGTAAGTGAAACTCAGACAGTCGTTGTTACAGAGAGGAGAAATGGCACAGAAAGGAGTTCAGCTAGACCGGGAGGCTTTCTCTTGTTCCATCTGTCTGGATCTACTGAAGGATCCGGTGACTATTCCCTGTGGACACAGCTACTGCATGAAGTGTATTAAAAAACACTGGGACAAACAGAATGAGAAGAGAGTCTACAGCTGCCCTCAGTGCAGACAGGACTTCACACCGAGGCCTGTCCTGGTGAAAAGCACCATGTTAGCAGATTTAGTGGAGGAGCTGAAGAAGACTGGACTCCAAGCTGCTCCTGTTGATCTCTGCTATGCTGGACCTGAAGATGTGGCCTGTGATGTCTGCACCGGGAGGAAACTGAAAGCCTGTAAGTCCTGTCTGCAGTGTCTGGCCTCTTACTGTGAGAAACACCTCCAGCCTCATTTTAAAGCACCTCCATTTAAGAAACACAAGCTGATGGAGCCCTCCAAGACGCTCCAGGAGAACGTCTGCTCTCGGCATAATGAGGAAATGAAAGTATTTTGTCGCACTGATCAGCAGTCTATCTGTCTCCTCTGTTTAATGGCCGAACACAAAGGTCATGACACAGTCCCTGCTGTAGCAGCAAGGATCGAGAAGCAGAGAGAGCTCAAGGTGAGTCGACAAAACATCCAGCAGAGAATCCAGGACGGAGAGAAAGATGTGAAGCTGCTCCAACAGGAGGTGGAGGCTATCAATGGCTCTGCTGATAAAACAGTGGGGAACAGTGAGAACATGTTCACTGAGCTGATCCGTTTCATGGAGAAAAGACGCTCTGATGTGACGCAGCAGGTCAGATCCCAGCAGCAAACTGAAGTGAGTCGAGTCAGAGAGCGTCAGGAGAAGCTGGAGCAGGAGATCACTGAGCTGAAGAGGAAAGACGCTGAACTGGAGAAGCTGTCACACACACAAGATCACAACCAGTTTCTACAGGACTACCCCTCAGTGTCAGCACTCAGTGAATCTACACACTCATCCAGCATCAAGATCCGTCCTCTGAGGTACTTTGAGGACGTGACAGCAGCTGTGTCAGAAGTCAGAGATAAACTACAGGACGTCCTGACAGACAAATGGACAAACATCTCACAGACACTGACTAAAGTGGATGTTTTACTGTCACAACCAGAACCAGAACCAGAACCAGAGCCCAAGACCAGAGCTGAGTTCTTAAGATATTCATGTGACATCACACTGGATCCAAAAACAGCACAGACAGAGCTGTTATTATCTGATGGGAACAGAAAAGTAACATTCATGAGAGAACATCAGTATTATTCTAGTCACCCAGACAGATTCACTGGTTATCATCAGGTCCTGAGTAAAGAGAGTCTGACTGGACGTTGTTACTGGGAGGTGGAGAGGAGAGGAGGAGTTAATGTAGCAGTCACATACAAGAATATCAGCAGAGCAGGGGGCTCAGTTGAATGTGTGTTTGGATATAATGACAAATCTTGGATGTTAGATTGTGACAACAGTTATAACTTTTGGTACAACGATGTCAGCACTCCTGTCTCAGGTCCTCGGTCCTCCAGAGTAGGAGTGTACCTGGATCACACAGCAGGTATTCTGTCCTTCTACAGCATCTCTGAAACCATGACTCTCCTCCACAGAGTCCAGACCACATTCACTCAGCCTCTACATGCTGGACTTGGGTTTGATATCTTTGGAGACTCTGCTGAGTTGTGTAAACTGAAGTAGACAGAAGTCATCAGGGGATAATGTGTTCACATCTGTGTTTTTTTTCATGTTTCTACAGAAAGTTGATTTTACTTTTCACACATACTACGATACTTTAACAAAAAGAGTAAAGACACATTTCTGGACTTTTTAGATTTGAATATCATATGTGGACGTGGGACCTTCCTCTGACCTGTCTCTTTGAGCTCCCTCGTTTTCCTTGAATCCACAGCAGACATGGACCTGTGTGTAGTCATTCTGTTCACCTTTCACCATTACACGCACGCTTGCTTCTCTAACTCGTCTTCAAAAGAAAAAAACAGAAGTTCCTCCTTCTCTCAGATTATTTCTTCTTTGTGATGTTTTCATTGTTTTCTTGTTCATCTTTGTTAAGCGTCTTTAATTATTCAGAAAGGCGCTATGTTGCTTCCAGAGAGGGGGCGTGGTCAGACACAGCTCATTTACATATTTAAAGCTACAGACACAGAAACAGCCTGTTCTAAGCAGGGCTGAAATAGAGGGGTTTATAGACATGATCAAATACAGGATCAGAGTGGATTTACAACAACACACTTCACACACATGTTTAGAGGAGCTCTGACACTGATTTAACCTGAAGAGGAGAATATGTGACCTTTAAGTCATGAAGGCTGTCAGTGCTAGTGATGACTTTTGTTCTCTTATCTGTGCTACATCGCTAACCATCGACTATTTGTAATGATGTAAAGATTTGAACTTCTTTGAAAATAAATCTATGATTCATCTGTAAACATTTCTCTGTCAGTTTCTTTCCCTCCAAATGTAAAACTGTCCAATGAGGTATCTTTAAAACATGAAGTATAATCATCTAAAAACAACGCAACACTGAAGGAAATATTATCAGATCAAAAATAAGAGACAAAGAATACGTCTTTATGCTGCTGATATGTGGAAGACACTGCATGAGAAAATCAAAGGAACAAACTGTCTGAATAATAAAATGACATGAAATGAAAGAGCGATTGTTTTAAACAGACTTTCAGTGGAGAGTAAAAAGACAGAAGACGTCTTGTTTTAAAGACTTTTACTGATTGGACTGAAACAATGAAGGGTTTATTGGAGGGATGTTAGTCTTCTAAAAAGTCAGAGTTACAGCTGCACATGGGTAGAGATGTGTCTCATATAGAAAAGTGTTCACTGTTTCAGACACTACCACTCTCCTTATTGGACTGTTTAGGTGTGGCTCTATTGTACCAGGCTATTTGTTCCCGTCATTACTGTGATTACAAGGTAAACACACATTTCTAAAAGAATTTAAACTTTCATTCATGACTTGATTTTTATCCTTCAGTTGCTGCAGAAACCTTCCCGGTGTTACAGTCAAAGTGAGTGACGCGCCCCCTCAACACATGATGATGGTTTTTCATATTTATGGTGTCAGTCTTATCTCTGCTTTGTCTTGGTCTCTGTTAGGAAGATCTTGACTACAACACGAGGTAAAACTAATTCAAACATCTGTTTGCTATTTCATGATAGTTTTGTATGAATTCTCCAAACTCTAATCTCTCTAGTGTAGCGTTACGTCTGTCCCTTGTTGTCTCCGTTACATCCCGCCCACCTGTCAATCATGTCAGCTACATGCCTAACTATGGATAACACGTGTCGTTCATGAAGACAAAAAAGAGCCAATTTGATCCCTGCTGAGCTATATTTAGAAGTATGAATATTGTAGGTCCGATGTGGTTAGACACTATTAACTCCGCTATAAGAAAGGAATATTTCCACAAGGATCTTAACACAGCACTTATTTCAGTGCTTCATAAGCCTGGCAAAGATCCCCAAAGTTGTTATAATTACCGCCCTATATCGCTAATTAATGCGGATATCAAAATTTACTCCAAAGTCGGACCAAACCCACTTCCTCAAAGGACGACTGGCATCAGATAATGTCCGCCGGCTTTTGCATGTTATTGCTGATGCTCAAAAGACAGGCTCACCGGGTGGACTCCTATTTCTCAATGCGGAGAAAGCTTTTGATCGCCTGGAATGGGGATATTTGTGGACAGTCTTGAGAAAATTTAATTTCGGCCCAAATGTTATAAAAATGATACAGGTTCTATATTCTAATACCTCTGCTAGGGTTGTCACAGCTGGGCAAGTCTCTGGTCTCTTCGATATAGGCCGCGGCTCTAGACAGGGGTGTCCAGCATCTCCCTCCATTTTCAATTTGTCACTGGAACCGTTAGCCCAATACATGCGACAAAGTCAATAAGTTGCTCCAATTAAAATAGAGTCTACATCACACTCCATTTCAATGTACGCCGACGACACACTTGTTTACCTTTCTAACCTGCAACAGTCCCTCCCAAATGTGTTGAAAATCATTGAACACTTTGGTACATTATCTGGTTATAAGATTAACAACTCCAAGTCCATTCTACTACTGTTGAATACAGATCCGAAGAGTTTGTACACCCAATCTCCTATACCAGGGCTCAGAAGGCGGTATATTTATGTATAGAGATCAATCCCTGTATCCAGGCAATAGCGAGAAATAATTAGTAGTCCATTATGAAGAAAGTTGAGAATGACCTTGAGAGGTGGACAGCACTCCCTTTGTCAATGCCCGTCCGCATAGCCACAATCAAAATGAATGTGCTTGCGCGCATACATTTTATAAGCTCTTTGCTCCCTTTACCAACTCCGACAGGGTTTTGGCAGAAACTCGACTCCAAGCTTAAAAAGTTCATTTGGAATGGAAAGAGGCCTCGCATCAAATGGTCAACGTTGCAACGGGACAAACTCCAGGGTGGATGGGCTTCCCCAAACTTTAAGCTGTACCACTGGGCATTTGTATTACGTTCCTTGAAACACTGGTTTGATGCAGAAGTTACTTCTCCCTGGAAAACATTAGAACAGGAGCTGGTTCATCCTTTAAGACTTCAAGATGTAGCTTTCTCTGGACTCAAACATAAGAAATGTTACTCTCAATTTGGACCAATAGTATCGTATATAACACAAATTATGGTGAATGTGGAGAAGTATATGGGGTATAAACCAAAATGGCACAAACACTCCCCTATCTGGCATAACTCCAATTGACTGGCAGGGGGCATACCATTCATCTCACAACTATGGGCTCAACATGGTCTCCTATATTTATAATAATCTCATGTCACACACCCCTACAGAATCATCCACATGCAGTTCATGGGAGGCAGATATACATCTAGGAACAGAGACCATTGACTGGGATTCTGTATGGGGAAATGTCTTTCGATCGTCTAAAAATCCAAATCACCAGTTAATCCACCACAAAATCTGTCATAGGACCTACGTAACTCCACGTAAGAGGCATCTGATGGGCTTGGCCCCCAATCCCTACTGCACATTCTGTCATCAGGGTGTTCTGGGTACATTAATGCAATGTCTTGTGGGAGTGTCCAGATGTGCAAAGGTTCTGGGTTAAAGTTGTGGATAAGGTGTCTGATCTGATAGGGAGGAGACTCCCACTGGAACCGGCACTACTCCTTTTAAATGATGACTCCAGGTTCCAGATCACTACGGTAAAACGTAAACTCTGGTTGGCTGGCATGACGACAGCGAAAACAATTATATTTTTAAGGTGGCATCTGTGGTAGCACTGTATGTCTGACTTGTCATCCTGTTTATTACTTTATTCTATTCAAGTGCTTTGATTTTGATTTTGCAAACATTTCTATGTTGGTCTGTGTGCTCCGTGGGAGTTGGGGAGGTGGGATGGGGAGGGTTGCTCTGTGTGTTCAGTGTATTTGGTTTGTATTGTTGATGTTCTATTGTTTGAAAATTAATAAATAAATAAAAAGTTGATGACAGTAAATTATCAGACCTATTTAGTTGTTTTTTTGTAGCAGGCTGTAAACATGTTTAATCAGGCTGTAAAAACATTATTTGTTGCATGTGTTGTGTATGTGACTTCTGGTGTTCCTGGATCCAGCCTCCAGTGGACCCTGGACGGACTGCAGGATTTTGAACTTCAACATTGGCTTCATATGTCAACACTGAGGGTCGGCTCTTGGTCAAATCAAAAACTTTGTTAGAATGATAATTATGTTTACAGCTAGTAACTGGTCAGTGAGTGGTCTGAAAACATCTCACTGTTAGTATGAGGTCATTTAAAATGATCTTTGGTCAGTGTAATACTTTTACCACATATCCAAATTCTTTCATTACTTAAAATCAAGCCGACTGTTTTAAGAGGAGTCTTTGTACATTAAAGCAGCAGTAGGAGTCAGTAGGTTTGTATTTGAAACAGGATCATGACTTCAATCTGAGGTGAAGTTTGTCTCAAGACAATATCAATAATCTGCTTCAGTCATCACTTTGAACATCTGACAGACAAA
Organism: Symphodus melops; assembly: GCF_947650265.1. NCBI lineage: Eukaryota > Metazoa > Chordata > Actinopteri > Labriformes > Labridae > Symphodus > Symphodus melops. Next base: position 26,536,874 of record NC_136697.1, on the reverse strand, counting down.
AACAAGGAGCAAAGGTCAGCTCAATGTATTTCATGTAAATACAGTATGTGAACCAGCAGTGAGTGAAAACACATCTTCCAATGGAGATAAAGTTCAGTGGCTCTCTGACGCCTCCCTGTGGTCTCTCAGGTTTTGACAGCTTGTAATGCTGGTGCTCACAGGTCGCTCCGTTCTGACTGTAGTTGTAGAACCTGTTCAGTTATTCTCTGTGTTTTATTCACTTCTTTTTACATGATAGAAATGTGGGACTACAGTTTTTTTTACATGTTTGCTTATAGAGTTTGCGTCCATGAGACAGAGAGTGGTTATGTATTCATGTTGAGAATCGGCCCTATCAGAGGCATGAAACATGAGTCACAGCTTGTTAACACCTCCCTCTTCTTCCTGCTCTCACACACAGCCAGCTCCACTCTGACGTGTATTTCCTCCTTCTCTCCACATCAGATCTAATGTTTGAGGATGGGTGTAACCAACATGTGCGAGAGCAGACTGTGAACAAACACATGCTGTGTAGATCAGAGGTCAAACTAGTTTGATTTCTCAGGAAGTGAAACTCAGACAGTCGTTGTTACCGAGAGGAGAAATGGCACAGAAAGGAGTTCAGCTAGACCGGGAGGCTTTCTCTTGTTCCATCTGTCTGGATCTACTGAAGGATCCGGTGACTATTCCCTGTGGACACAGTTACTGTATGAAGTGTATTAAAAACCACTGGGATACACAGGATGAGAAGAGAGTCTACAGCTGCCCTCAGTGCAGACAGGACTTCACACCGAGGCCTGTCCTGGTGAAAAACACCATGTTAGCAGTTTTAGTGGAGGAGCTGAAGAAGACTGGACTCCAAGCTGCTCCTGCTGATCTCTGCTATGCTGGACCTGAAGATGTGGCCTGTGATGTCTGCACCGGGAGGAAACTGAAAGCCTGTAAGTCCTGTCTGCAGTGTCTGGCCTCTTACTGTCAGAATCACCTCCAGCCTCATTATGAACTACCTGCCTTTAAGAAACACAAGCTGGTGGAGCCCTCCAAGAAGCTGCAGGAGAACGTCTGCTCTCGTCATGATGAGGAGATGAAAGTATTTTGTCGCACTGATCAGCAGTCTATCTGTTATCTCTGTTTAATGGACGAACACAAAGGTCACGACACAGTCTCAGCTGCAGCAGAAAGGAGCGAGAAGCAGAGAGAGCTCGAGGTGAGTCGACAAAACATCCAGCAGAGAATCCAGGACGGAGAGAAAGATGTGAAGCTGCTCCATCAGGAGGTGGAGGCTATCAATGGCTCTGCTGATAAAACAGTGGGGAACAGTGAGAAGATGTTCACTGAGCTGATCCGTCTCATGGAGAAAAGACGCTCTGATGTGACGCAGCAGGTCAGATCCCAGCAGCAAACTGAAGTGAGTCGAGTCAGAGAGCGTCAGGAGAAGCTGGAGCAGGAGATCACTGAGCTGAAGAGGAAAGACGCTGAACTGGAGAAGCTCTCACACACACAAGATCACAACCAGTTTCTACAGGACTACCCCTCAGTGTCAGCACTCAGTGAATCTACACACTCATCCAGCATCAAGATCCGTCCTCTGAGGTACTTTGAGGACGTGACAGCAGCTGTGTCAGAAGTCAGAGATAAACTACAGGACGTCCTGACAGACAAATGGACAAGCATCTCACAGACACTGACTAAAGTAGATGTTTTACTGTCACAACCAGAACCAGAACCAGAACCAGAGCCCAAGACCAGAGCTGAATTCTTAAGATATTCATGTGACATCACACTGGATCCAAACACAGCAAACACATGGCTGTTATTATCTGATGAGAACAGAAAAGTAACATTAATGAGTGAAGAACAGTCTTATTCTCGTCACCCAGACAGATTCACTGATTGTTGGCAGGTCCTGAGTAAAGAGAGTCTGACTGGACGTTGTTACTGGGAGGTGGAGTGGAGAGGAAGAGTTTATTTAGCAGTCACATACAAGAATATCAGCAGAGAAGGGAACTCACTTGAATGTGGGTTTGGACGTAATGACAGATCTTGGATGTTAGTTTGTAACAACAACAGTTATAACTTTTGGTACAACAATGTCTGGACTCCTGTCTCAGGTCCTCGGTCCTCCAGAGTAGGAGTGTACCTGGATCACACAGCAGGTATTCTGTCCTTCTACAGCATCTCTGAAACCATGACTCTCCTCCACAGAGTCCAGACCACATTCACTCAGCCTCTACATGCTGGACTCAGGTTTGATATCTTTGGAGCCTCTGCTGAGTTGTGTAAACTGAAGTAGACAGAAGTCATCAGGGGATAATGTGTTCACATCTGTGTTTTTTTTTCATGTTTCTACAGAAAGTTGATTTTACTTTTCACACATACTACGATACTTTAACAAAAAGAGTAAAGACACATTTCTGGACTTTTTAGATTTGAATATCATATGTGGACGTGGGACCTTCCTCTGACCTGTCTCTTTGAGCTCCCTCGTTTTCCTTGAATCCACAGCAGACATGGACCTGTGTGTAGTCATTCTGTTCACCTTTCACCATTACACGCACGCTTGCTTCTCTAACTCGTCTTCAAAAGAAAAAAAGGTGAACAGAAGTTTCCTCCTTCTCTCAGATTATTTATTCTTTGTGATGTTTTCATTGTTTTCTTGTTCATCTTTGTTAAGCGTCTTTAATTATTCAGAAAGGCGCTATGTTGCTTCCAGAGAGGGGGCGTGGTCAGACACAGCTCATTTACATATTTAAAGCTACAGACACAGAAACAGCCTGTTCTGAGCAGGGCTGAAATAGAGGGGTTTATAGACATGATCAAATACAGGATCAGAGTGGATTTACAACAACACACTTCACACACATGTTTAGAGGAGCTCTGACACTGATTTAACCTGAAGAGGAGAATATGTGACCTTTAAGTCATGAAGGCTGTCAGTGCTAGTGATGACTTTTGTTCTCTTATCTGTGCTGTATCGCTAACCATCGACTATTTGTGATGATGTAAAGATTTGAACTTCTTTGAAAATAAATCTATGATTCGTCTGTAAACATTTCTCTGTCAGTTTCTTTCCCTCCAAATGTAAAACTGTCCAATGAGGTATCTTTAAAACAGGAAGTATAATCATCTAAAAACAAGGCAACACTGAAGGAAATATTATCAGAGCAAAAATAAGAGACAAAGAATACGTCTTTATGCTGCTGATATGTGGAAGACACTGCATGAGAAAATCAAAGGAACAAACTGTCTGAATAATAAAATGACATGAAATTAAAGAGCGATTGTTTTAAACAGACTTTCAGTGGAGAGTAAAAAGACAGAAGACGTCTTGTTTTAAAGACTTTTACTGATTGGACTGAAACAATGAAGGCTTTATTGGAGGGATGTTAGTCTTCTAAAAAGTCAGAGTTACAGCTGCACATGGGTAGAGATGTGTCTCATATAGAAAAGTGTTCACTGTTTCAGACACTACCACTCTCCTTATTGGACTGTTTAGGTGTGGCTCTATTGTACCAGGCTATTTGTTCCCGTCATTACTGTGATTACAAGGTAAACACACATTTCTAAAAGAATTTAAACTTTCATTCAGGACTTGATTTTTATCCCTCAGTTGCTGCAGAAACCTTCCCGGTGTTACAGTCAAAGTGAGTGACGCGCCCCCTCAACACATGATGATGGTTTTTCGTATTTATGGTCTCAGTCTGATCTCTGCTTTGTCTTGGTCTCTGTGAGGAAGACCTTGACTACAACACTAGGTAAAACTAATTCAAACATCTGTTTGCTATTTCATGATAGTTTTGTATGAATTCTCCAAACTCTAATCTCTCTAGTGTAGCGTTACGTCTGTCCCTTGTTGTCTCCGTTACATCCCGCCCACCTGTCAACTATGGATAACACGTGTCGTTCATGAAGACAAAAAAGAGACGATTTAAAAAATTCACCCTCGTACAGTTTGTGACGATGATGACAGTAAATTATCAGACCTATTGTAATTGGGCAGATGAGGATTATGTCATTTGTTATAGTATTTCTATTTTCACCCCTGTTCAAATGCATTCATACCCTTGTCCTTCTGAAGTACAAAGGTAAATATTTTTCCTGGTTCAGGTACTTTTTCACTCCATAGGTGTGTCCAATTAATTAATTAACAATTGAAAGTGAATATTGGTCACCAGAAAGTTCACTGGCCCTACAAATTAAGGAGTATTGGTGAGACCACTGTCAGTTCATCATCAATGCCAGACTCGACACCATGGTCAAGCAGAAAGAACTGAGTGAGGACCTAAGATCCCGTATTGTGGAGGCGCACAAGAACAGTTTGGGTTACAAAGCAATATCCAAGTGTTTTCAAGTCCATGCAGCCACAGTCCAGAGTATTGTAAAGAAGTTTGAGGCATTCCACACAGTGAAGAACCTTAAAAGACCTGGAAGGAAGCCCAAAGTGTCAGACAGACTTGCCAGAAAATTGGCTCGGGCCGCCACCGTCCACCCACGTATCACCACCAAGGAGATGTTGCAGGGTGTCAGTGACAAAGGAACCAGTATCTCCAGACAAACACTCCAGAGGACATTGAACAGGGCAGGACTCCATGGACGCCGACCACGGAAGACTCCATTGCTCAAGCCTAAACACACAAGATCGCGTCTTGACTTCGCCAAAGGTCACCTGAATGAAGAAGAGGCCTTTTGGTTGTCGGTTCAATGGTCAGATGAGGTAAAGATAGAGCTCTTTAGGCACAGAGATGTCGCTTATGTTTGCCGAAAGAAGGGTGAAGCTTTCAAACCAAAGAACTCAGTGCCAACTGTCAAGCATGGAGGAGGAAGCATAATGCTGTGGGGCTGTTTCTCAGCGAGTGGGACCGGTAACCTCGTTAAGGTGGATGGTATCATGAGGAAGGAACAGTACATCAGTACCCTCCAAGAGAACATCCGACAGTCAGCGGCAAAGCTTGGTCTGGGGCCACAGTGGATCTTCCAACTGGATAGATCCACAAACATACAGCCCAAAATGGTCAAGAAATGGTTTGAGGACAACACAGTCAATGTTTTGAAATGGCCAAACCAAAGCCCCGACCTCATACCCTATCGAAAATCTGTGGAGGCAACTCAAGATGAAGGTCAAAGCAAGAAAACCAACCAATTTGCAGGACCTGTAGAGAATTTCAAAGGAGTAGTGGGCCAAAATCCCAGTGGAAACATGCCGGAACCTCGTAGTAAACTACAGGAGACAACTTGAATCTGTGATAGCAAACAAAGGCTATGTCATTGATTATTAAATCATGTTAGAAACAGGGGTATGAATACCTCTGAACATGACATTTTTTGCCAATTTGTTAAATAAAGCTGAAATAAGAATGAAATTTGTCAGCAAGACATATGTCATATGTGTGAAAGCCTATTTCAACCTTTTTATGTAATTAGTTGGAGAATAAATGAATTTTGCAAAGAATTGCACAAGCAATAGCAAAACGATGCAAGGGGTATAAATACTTATGAGCACAACTGTACATCTAGGAACAGAGACCATTGACTGGGATGCTTTATGGGGAAATGTCTTTCAATCGTCTAAAAATCCAAATCACCAGTTAATCCACCACAAAATCTGTCATAGGACCTACTTAACTCCACGTAAGAGGCATCTGATGGGCTTGGCCCCCAATCCCTACTGCACATTCTGTAATCAGGGTGTTCTGGGTACATTAATGCATGTCTTGTGGGAGTGTCCAGATGTGCAAAGGTTCTGGGTTAAAGTTGTGGATAAGGTGTCTGATCTGATAGGGAGGAAACTCCCACTGGAACCGGCACTACTCCTTTTAAATGATGACTCCAGGTTCAAGATCACTAAGGTAAAACGTAAACTCTGGTTGGCTGGCATGACGACAGCGAAAACAATGATATTTTTAAGGTGGCATCTGTGGTAGCACTGTATGTCTGACTTGTAATCCTGTTTATTACTTTATTCTATTCAATTGATTTAATTTTGATTTTGCAAACATTTCTATGTTGGTCTGTGTGCTCCGTGGGAGTTGGGGAGGTGGGATGGGGAGGGTTGCTCTGTGTGCTTCGTGGGAGTTGGGGAGGTGGGATGGGGAGGGTTGCTCTGTGTGCTCAGTGTATTTGGTTTGTATTGTTGATGTTCTATTGTTTGAAAATTAATAAATAAATAAAAAGTTGATGACAAAAAAAACAATAAAGCCACTTTAAACAATTCACCCTCGTACAGTTTGTGACGATGATGACAGTAAATTATCAGACCTATTTAGTTGTTTTTTTTGTAGCAGGCTGTAAACATGTTTAATCAGGCTGTAAAAACATTATTTGTTGCATGTGTTGTGTATGTGACTTCTGGTGTTCCTGGATCCAGCCTCCAGTGGACCCTGGACGGACTGCAGGACTTTGAACTTCAACATTGGCTTCATATGTCAACACTGAGGGTCGGCTCTTGGTCAAATCAAAAACTTTGTGAGAATGATAATTATGTTTACAGCTAGTAACTGGTCAGTGAGTGGTCTGATAACATCTCACTGTTAGTATGAGGTCATTTAAAATGATCTTTGGTCAGTGTCATACTTTTACCACATATCCAAATTCTGTCATTACTTAAAATCAAGCCGACTGTTTTAAGAGGAGTCTTTGTACATTAAAGCAGCAGTAGGAGTCAGTAGGTTTGTTTTTGAAACAGGATCATGACTTCAATCTGAGGTGAAGTTTGTCTAAAGACAATATCAATGATCTGCTTCAGTCATCACTTTGAACATCTGACAGACAAAAACAAGGAGCAAAGGTCAGCTCAATGTATTTAATGTAAATACAGTATGTGAACCAGCAGTGAGTGAAAACACATCTTCCAATGGAGATAAAGTTCAGTGGCTCTCTGACGCCTCCCTGTGGTCTCTCAGGTTTTGACAGCTTGTAATGCTGGTGCTCACAGGTCGCTCCGTTCTGACTGTAGTTGTAGAACCTGTTCAGTTATTCTCTGTGTTTTATTCACTTCTTTTTACATGATAGAAATGTGGGACTACAGTTTTTTTTACATGTTTGCTTATAGAGTTTGCTTCCATGAGACAGAGAGTGGTTATGTATTCATGTTGAGAATCAGCCCTATCAGAGGCATGAAACATGAGTCACAGCTTGTTAACCCCTCCCTCTTCTTCCTGCTCTCACACACAGCCAGCTCCACTCTGACGTGTATTTCCTCCTCCTGTCCACATCAGATCTAATGTTTGAGGATGGGTGTAACCAACATGTGCGAGAGCAGACTGTGAACAAACACATGCTGTGTAGATCAGAGGTCAAACTAGTTTGATTTCTTGGGAAGTGAAACTCAGACAGTCGTTGTTACCGAGAGGAGAAATGGCCAAGGAGTACATCAAGCATTATTTGGATGAGACGTTTGGACTCAGGGAGCCGGACTTGAAGAAGTATTTCCCTGACCTGAAATTATTTGTGAGGTCAGCCAGGCCTCTGACAAGGAAGGACAGGAAGGGGGGGGGGAAGTTATTTATCTATATCAGACGTCTACAGACTGAGAAAACACATAGAAAAGGCCAGTGTCACCATCAGTGGCAGACTGAAAAAAAGAAAAAGACTTAAAAAATGAAAAACATGATTTATATCTTTGTACCTCTGACTGCTGTCTTCATGTCTGGTTCTTGTGTCTGATTTAATATCAGCTGTTGTTTGTGTTGCTATGACGACATTAATGATGGTTTTTTTGTTGTTATGTCAAGATGTTTTTTTTTTAAAAGGAATTTTAATGCATTTGCACTTTTTTTATTGAATTGTAACATTTTAAATGTGTAAATAAAGTGCTTTGCAAAATCAAAAAAATCTCTCTCGCTCTCTCTCTCTCTCTATGTGGAAGCGTGTCTCCTCACTTGTTCCTGTCTGATGAAGAGCGAGGGCCTGAAACGTTACATGTGGTGATCATTCCCAGTAAAAGTTAAATGGAGCAGATTCTGGTGTGCAGACTTAGTCGTCCTCTGTCTTTAAGAGAAACTGTAACAACCAGATTTCCCCCTGGGATTAATAAAGTGTTTCTAATGCTGAGTGTTTTTCCCTCCCGGACCCTGACTGGTGGATGATTCCAGAGCAGAGGGGCCTGTTATCAAACCACTTGCTGAGACTCCTCAGATATCAGGACCACGTCAGGCCTGAGGGTGGTATCAGCTATAGTGTCCAGTAACCTGAGCTGTCTCCAAATGCATTGTTTCTTATACCAGTAGAACATTTTTAACTTTTATAGTTTATAAATATTTAGGTTTTCTCTACGTTGGTAAGAATACCACTCTGCTGTTAGAAGCCCGCTCAATGTCTGTGATTGGTCAAATGGTGCAAACTCCGCCCATTTATGTGAAAGCTCTCAAGGAAACCCTCCATTTATGTATTTATCCGTTTTCTTTTTCACACCTTGTTGTGTAAATGTTTTTATAAATATCTTTTGTCTTAATAAATGAAACAGTGTCCTCGCTCAAGTCCAACTATTACGACTGTTTGTTGTTTTTGAGTCACACCCTGTCTCTTTAAAAAGCTGCTCTTTGTGGAACGCAGTCAAACCTGAACTTCACCCCATTTAAATATTTCTCTCCTCCCTCCCCGTCACAGACCTGCAGGTATGAGGATGGGTGTGAACTTTAAACTGTGAATTACTGGAACTGAAAAACCTCATTCACTGCAGCAAGTCAACAAGAGCAGACGGTTGTTGTCGATCAGAGCTCTGACTGTGTTTCTATCCAGAGAAAGAGGAACTGTTTGACCATCATCATCACTGAAGGGAGAAATGGCTCAGAGAGGAAACCAACTGGACCGAGAGAGATTCTGCTGTCCCATCTGTCTGGATCTACTGAAGGATCCTGTGACTATTCCCTGTGGACACAGTTACTGTATGAAGTGTATTAAAAACCACTGGGATACACAGGATGAGAAGAGAGTCTACAGCTGCCCTCAGTGCAGACAGGACTTCACACCGAGGCCTGTCCTGGTGAAAAGCACCATGTTAGCAGATTTAGTGGAGGAGCTGAAGAAGACTGGACTCCAAGCCGCTCCTGCTGATCACTGCTATGCTGGACCTGAAGATGTGGCCTGTGATGTCTGCACCGGGAGGAAACTGAAAGCCTGTAAGTCCTGTCTGCAGTGTCTGGCCTCTTACTGTGAGAATCACCTCCATCATCATTTTAAAGTACCTTCATTTAAGAAACACAAGCTGGTGGAGCCCTCCAAGAAGCTCCAGGAGAACGTCTGCTCTCGTCATAATGAGGAAATGAAAGTATTTTGTCGCACTGATCAGCAGTCTATCTGTCTCCTCTGTTTAATGGACGAACACAAAGGTCACGACACAGTCTCAGCTGCAGCAGAAAGGAGCGAGAAGCAGAGAGAGCTCGAGGTGAGTCGACAAAACATCCAGCAGAGAATCCAGGACGGGGAGAAAGATGTGAAGCTGCTCCAACAGGAGGTGAAGGCTATCAATGGCTCTGCTGATAAAACAGTGGGGAACAGTGAGAAGATGTTCACTGAGCTGATCCGTCTCATGGAGAAAAGACGCTCTGATGTGACGCAGCAGGTCAGATCCCAGCAGCAAACTGAAGTGAGTCGAGTCATAGAGCGTCAGGAGAAGCTGGAGCAGGAGATCACTGAGCTGAAGAGGAAAGACGCTGAACTGGAGAAGCTCTCACACACACAAGATCACAACCAGTTTCTACAGGACTACCCCTCAGTGTCAGCACTCAGTGAATCTACACACTCATCCAGCATCAAGATCCGTCCTCTGAGGTACTTTGAGGACGTGACAGCAGCTGTGTCAGAAGTCAGAGATAAACTACAGGACGTCCTGACAGACAAATGGACAAACATCTCACAGACACTGACTGAAGTGGATGTTTTACTGTCACAACCAGAACCAGAACCAGAACCCAAGACCAGAGCTGAGTTCTTAAGATATTCATGTGACATCACACTGGATCCAAACACAGCAAACACATATCTGTTATTATCTGATGAGAACAGAAAAGTAACATTAATGAGTGAACATCAGTCTTATTCTAGTCACCCAGACAGATTCACTGATTGGTGTCAGGTCCTGAGTAAAGAGAGTCTGACTGGACGTTGTTACTGGGAGGTGGAGAGGAGAGGAGGAGGAGTTAATGTAGCAGTCACATACAAGAATATCAGCAGAGCAGGGTGGTCAGATGAATGTTGGTTTGGACGTAATGACAAATCTTGGATGTTAGATTGTAACCACAACAGATATGACTTTTGGTACAACAAAGTCCAGACTCCTGTCTCAGGTCCTCGGTCCTCCAGAGTAGGAGTGTACCTGGATCACAGAGCAGGTATTCTGTCCTTCTACAGCATCTCTGAAACCATGACTCTCCTCCACAGAGTCCAGACCACATTCACTCAGCCTCTACATGCTGGACTCAGTGTTGGTTATGGAGCCTCTGCTGAGTTGTGTAAACTGAAGTAGACAGAAGTCATCAGGGGATAATGTGTTCACATCTGTGTTTTTTTTCATGTTTCTACAGAAAGTTGATTTTACTTTTCACACATACTACGATACTTTAACAAAAAGAGTAAAGACACATTTCTGGACTTTTTAGATTTGAATATCATATGTGGACGTGGGACCTTCCTCTGACCTGTCTCTTTGAGCTCCCTCGTTTTCCTTGAATCCACAGCTTGAATCGTTTGTTGTGGCTCTGTGCCAACTTCTACTTTCATAGTTTTTATAGTACACCTTCAGTGTATAACTTTATGTATCTTACGGATACTTTTTCGTGCTTTCATGGAAATAGCAGAGGAAAACTTTCTTATTCAAGGGAGAAGCTGCTCTGACTCAGGACAGCGGGACAAGCCGGCATCGTTCACCCGATACCTGAGGAGCTGAGGCGGCGGTACAGAGGCTGTAGAGCCGGCGCCAAGCTAAAGGCTAGGCTAGCGGCTAAGCGATGGAGGTACAAGCCCGGTTCCGGTGATAGTTATGGGGAACGTAAACTGTCTAACCAACAAGACAGACGAGCTGGCTGCTCTCGTGAGGAACAAGCGGACATTTAGAGAGTGCAGTTTAATGTGCCTCACAGAAACCTGGCTGACTCAAAACAGCCCGGACGCTAACGTGGATCTACCGGGCTTCACTACAGTGAGAGCGGACAGAGACACGAAACGCAGCGGCAAACGGAAAGGAGGAGGACTCGCGCTGTTTATTAACACCAGATGGAGCCACCATGGACATGTTACTGTGAAGGAGGCAACGTGCAGCAAAGACATCGAGCTGCTGGCGGTGGGTCTCCGTCCTTACTACATGCCCAGGGAGTTCGAGAACTTCACCACTGATTTCATCTACCAGCTGTACACGGAGGAGGGCCGCGGCGTGTTAGACTGCAGGAAGAACATCCTGGGTCACATGCAGCAGGTCGCCCACACACACACACACACACACTTTACCTTCAAAATGTATCATATACTTTTGTGGTTTCACATGTTTGTTTTTGTTGTTTAGACAGGATTTGTGAGGATGTTAAACATGATTGCGATCTCTCCTGTCACAGGGAGGAGCTCCGTCTCCGTTCAACAGAAACTTTGGGACTAAAGTCGCTGCGAAAGCCATTGTTGAAAGATCCCAGACGATTCACCACACCGGTCTGAAGCAAGTGAGACTGCTCATTGTCAACAGCTGAAAGCTCGGCTGACACTTTTACCACGTCACAGGAGAATTTCCACTCAAGCTGAGTTCAGGCTGAACTTAGCTAATCACAAAAGTCTTATTTTAACTTTTATAAACCTTATCATAAAAAGTAGATATGTATTGCATGCATAATGTGTACTTATAACATTGTAAGGAGTGTCATATTATTATGTGTTAGAATAGTTGGCGGTCATAAAACCGCTTGTGGAAGTGCAGGCTGTAAATCTTATTGGGGGTCATGGACTGCTCACATAGTGGGGTAGGTAGAAGTGCCCTGTTAGAGATAAGGGAGTGTCCTGCAGCTGCATGAGAAACACACAGATAACCATATATGTCTTGTTTTTGCTACTTTCTTGTTGAAGTAACCCAAAATGTAAACTGAAACTGTCATGTCGTAGATGTTGAGAGTCGGCCATAGTTTATAGGAGGGAAGCACAAGCTTCTCTCTGGTTCGGTCTTCCTTTTTGGGACTTGACTGTTAATCTCCACTTGTTCTGCACCTGTGATCAGTTGATTTATATTCTCTTTTATTGAGCTCTAGTCACTCACTGTGAGAATAGCACTCTTTTGTAGGATTTGTATTATTTTGTAATCTCTGTATTTCATCAATTGTGTTATTATAAAATAAAAGGAAACCTTCCATTGTAAGGACTTTCCAACAAAAACCCTTTTCCTTTTAGATCTTATATTTTTCTCTTGTTGGACCACGACGGACCAAAGGGATAGAAGACTAAGGTAAGAAGCTTTTTGTCCCCATTGTTCCAACACCAGAGAGGAAACATAGACTGGGGAGGGACACTCTGATTTAAAGTGGTTTGGACCCATTAGGGTGTGAGAGACCCAAGGAGAGTCCCCTCCAGGTAACGGCTGTGAAGGAGGCCTTTCCAGTATTAACAGCCTATGATCTGACCACAGAGGGGAATGACTTCAACACTGTAATAACTCAATAACTTTAAAGGTATAAAAGCTGAATAAACTGTGTATTTCTTTAACCGCTCCTAATAACCAATAGTGATGTTCTAGTTCAAGGCAGCAGCGATATCTTTATGAAAGGCAGTTATTGGTCCTCCTGGCGAGATTCACACTCGGCCCAGACCGACCAATCAAAGTGAGGCAGGGTAGAGGTTTCAAAAGTCAAGTAGTACATAAGAGCAACAAACTAGGATATTAAACTTATTCCTAAAAACGCCAACTACTTAGCAGAGATAAGTACCCTCACCGGATACGAACCCACCCACAACAAAACAAAATCTCACGCCACCCACCCCCCCACTGAACTGAACTCCTTTTTCAACCACTTCGACACACAGGACTTTTCCAAAGAGTGCAGGTAAGCTCTCAAGGCTCTCCCCCCAGTAGATCCCAATGAGCCTGCCCCCTTCACAGTCGCTGAAGTGCGCCACCAGCTAAGCCGGTGTAACCCATCCAAGGCCCCAGGACCCGACAGCATCCCAGCAAGGGTGCTGAAGACCTGTGCCACAGAACTGGCTCCTATTGCCCACTTCCTCTTCTCTGAGTCATATCTGACTGCTACAATACCCCTCTTCAGGAAAAGCGCAACAATAATCCCGGTACCCAAGAAACCACGACCCTCCGACCTCAATCACTACCGCCCCATTGCCCTCACTCCCATACTAATGAAATGCCTGGAAAAACTGCTGCTGAAGGTCATCCTCCCTTTGGTGAAACCTCATCTGGACCGTCTCCAATTTGCCTACAGGGAAAAAAGGGGCACAGAGGACGCTGTTGCTTGCCTGCTACAACTTGTCCTTCAGCACCTAGATTCCCGAGGCACCTTCGCAAGGATCCTCTTTGTGGACTTCAGTTCCGCATTCAATACCATTCAAAGGCACCTGCTCATCCGGAAGCTACATAAAATCACCACTCCACCGATTCTGATCCACCTCCTGCACAACTTCCTCAGCGACAGACGGCAAGCTGTTCGGGTAGGCACATCCACATCACCCCCACTCATCACCAACACCGGAGTCCCCCAGGGCTGTGTGCTAAGCCCCTTCCTCTACACCCTGTACACCAACGACTGCACCAGCCCCTCTCCCACCACCACCTACCTCAAGTACTCTGACGACACTGCCATCCTATCAGACAATAACTCCACCACAGACTACCACAACACCGTCACTCACTTCTCACACTGGTGTAAGCATAACTTCCTCCATCTCAATGTAAATAAAACAAAAGAAATAATAATAGGCACCCCATCACCCCAGCCCCCCACCCTCATCAACAACGACACAGTTGAAACTGTTGACAGCTTCAGATACCTCGGACTCACTCTAGACAACAATCTCACCTTCGACCAGCACACAACGGACATTCAAAAAAAGGAGCCACCAAAGACTGCACGCTATCCGGAAACTCAAAGGACTATATGTTGCCCCCCACCTCCTCCTCCTGTTGTATCAAAGCATCGTCCAGCCCATCCTGCTCTACTGTTCCTCCTGCTTCTTCAACCTACTCACTGTCAAAAACCGAACCAAACTCACCCGTGTCACAAACATTGCAGCCAAACTAATCGGTCTCCCCACTCCCACCCTGTCAGAACTCAATTCAAAGGCCATCACACGCATCACACACACAATAGCACTGGACATCACCCACCCTCTCAACTGCCACCTCACCATCATGCCCTCTGGGCGCAGGTACAGGTCCCTGTTGTGCAGAAGGGCGCGATACGGCTGAAGCCTGGTGCCTGCAGTCATTACAGCCCTCAATAAAAATCCACCTCAGTCCAAATCCCCGGTCCCCCCATAACCACATGCACTGTATGTCCTGTCACTGTATGTCCCACATGTATCTCCCTGTGTTCACCCTCTGTCGGCGCGCTGCCCTTAAAACTGTACACCGGTGAAAAAGAATTTCCCCTCGGGGACAATAAAATAAAAACTCTAAAAAGTCTAAAGTCTAAAGATCCCTGCGCTCTCGCAACAAAATCAAGCCGACTGTTTTAAGAGGAGTCTTTGTACATTAAAGCAGCAGTAGGAGTCAGTAGGTTTGTATTTGAAACAGGATCATGACTTTAATCTGAGGTGAAGTTTGTCTAAAGACAATATCAATAATCTGCTTCAGTCATCACTTTGAACATCTGACAGACAAAAACAAGGAGCAAAGGTCAGCTCAATGTATTTCATGTAAATACAGTATGTGAACCAGCAGTGAGTGAAAACACATCTTCCAATGGAGATAAAGTTCAGTGGCTCTCTGACGCCTCCCTGTGGTGTCTCAGGTTTTGACAGCTTGTAATGCTGGTGCTCACAGGTCGCTCCGTTCTGACTGTAGTTGTAGAACCTGTTCAGTTATTCTCTGTGTTTTATTCACTTCTTTTTACATGATAGAAATGTGGGACTACAGTTTTTTTTTTACATGTTTGTTTATAGAGTTTGCTTCCATGAGACAGAGAGTGGTTATGTATTCATGTTGAGAATCGGCCCTATCAGAGGCATGAAACATGAATCACAGCTTGTTAACCCCTCCCTCTTCTTCCTGCTCTCACACACAGCCAGCTCCACTCTGACGTGTATTTCCTCCTTCTCTCCACATCAGATCTAATGTTTGAGGATGGGTGTAACCAACATGTGCGAGAGCAGACTGTGAACAAACACATGCTGTGTAGATCAGAGGTCAAACTAGTTTGATTTCTCAGGAAGTGAAACTCAGACAGTCGTTGTTACCGAGAGGAGAAATGGCACAGAAAGGAGTTCAGCTAGACCGGGAGGCTTTCTCTTGTTCCATCTGTCTGGATCTACTGAAGGATCCGGTCGCTCTTCCCTGTGGACACAGTTACTGTATGAAGTGTATTAAAAACCACTGGGATACACAGGATGAGAAGAGAGTCTACAGCTGCCCTCAGTGCAGACAGGACTTCTCACCGAGGCCTGTCCTGGTGAAAAACACCATGTTAGCAGTTTTAGTGGAGGAGCTGAAGAAGACTGGACTCCAAGCTGCTCCTGCTGATCTCTGCTATGCTGGACCTGAAGATGTGGCCTGTGATGTCTGCACCGGGAGGAAACTGAAAGCCTGTAAGTCCTGTCTGCAGTGTCTGGCCTCTTACTGTGAGAATCACCTCCAGCCTCATTTTAAAGTACCTTCATTTAAGAAACACAAGCTGGTGGAGCCCTCCAAGAAGCTCCAGGAGAACGTCTGCTCTCGTCATGATGAGGTGATGAAGATGTTCTGTCGCACTGATCAGCAGTCTATCTGTTATCTCTGCTCTGTGGACCAACACAAAGGTCACGACACAGTCTCAGCTGCAGCAGAAAGGAGCGAGAAGCAGAGAGAGCTCGAGGTGAGTCGACAAAACATCCAGCAGAGAATCCAGGACGGAGAGAAAGATGTGAAGCTGCTCCAACAGGAGGAGGAGGCTATCAATGGCTCTGCTGATAAAACAGTGGGGAACAGTGAGAAGATGTTCACTGAGCTGATCCGTCTCATGGAGAAAAGACTCTCTGATGTGGAGCAGCAGGTCAGATCCCAGCAGCAAACTGAAGTGAGTCGAGTCAGAGAGCGTCAGGAGAAGCTGGAGCAGGAGATCACTGAGCTGAAGAGGAAAGACGCTGAGATGGAGAAGCTCTCACACACACAAGATCACAACCAGTTTCTACAGGACTACCCCTCAGTGTCAGCACTCAGTGAATCTACACACTCATCCAGCATCAAGATCCGTCCTCTGAGGTACTTTGAGGACGTGACAGCAGCTGTGTCAGAAGTCAGAGATAAACTACAGGACGTCCTGACAGACAAATGGACAAACATCTCACAGACACTGACTCAAGTGGATGTTTTACTGCCACAACCAGAACCAGAACCAGAACCAGAGCCCAAGACCAGAGCTGAGTTCTTAAAATATTCATGTGACATCACACTGGATCCAAACACAGCACACACACGTCTGTTATTATCTGATGGGAACAGAAAAGTAACATTAATGAGAGAAGATCAGTCTTATTCTAGTCACCCAGACAGATTCACTGATTTATGTTGGCAGGTCCTGAGTAAAGAGAGTCTGACTGGACGTTGTTACTGGGAGGTGGAGTGGAGAGGAAGAGGAGCTTATGTAGCAGTCACATACAAGAATATCAGCAGAGCAGGGAGCTCACATAAATGTGTGTTTGGAGGTAATGACAAATCTTGGAGGTTAGATTGTGACAACAACAGTTATGACTTTTGGTCCAACAATGTCAGGACTCCTGTCTCAGGTCCTCGGTCCTCCAGAGTAGGAGTGTACCTGGATCACACAGCAGGTATTCTGTCCTTCTACAACATCTCTAAAACCATGACTCTCCTCCACAGAGTCCAGACCACATTCACTCAGCCTCTACATGCTGGACTCAGGCTATATTATAGTTATGAAGACTCTGCTGAGTTGTGTAAACTGAAGTAGACAGAAGTCATCAGGGGATAATGTGTTCACATCTGTGTTTTTTTTTCATGTTTCTACAGAAAGTTGATTTTACTTTTCACACATACTACGATACTTTAACAAAAAGAGTAAAGACACATTTGTGGACTTTTTAGATTTGAATATCATATGTGGACGTGGGACCTTCCTCTGACCTGTCTCTTTGAGCTCCCTCGTTTTCCTTGAATCCACAGCTTGAATCGTTTGTTGTGGCTCTGTGCCAACTTCTACTTTCATAGTTTTTATAGTACACCTTCAGTGTATAACTTTATGTATCTTACGGATACTTTTTCGTGTTTTCGTGGAAATAGCAGCGGAAAACTTTCTTATTCAAGGGAGAAGCTGCTCTCACTCAGGACAGCGGGACAAGCCGGCATCGTTCACCCGATACCTGAGGAGCTGAGGCGGCGGTACAGAGGCTGTAGAGCCGGCGCCAAGCTAAAGGCTAGGCTAGCGGCTAAGCGATGAAGGTACAAGCCCTCGGTTCCGGTGATAGTTATGGGGAACGTAAACTGTCTAACCAACAAGACAGACGAGCTGGCTGCTCTCGTGAGGAACAAGCGGACATTTAGAGAGTGCAGTTTAATATGCCTCACAGAAACATGGCTGACTCAAAACAGCCCGGACGCTAACGTGGATCTACCGGGCTTCACTACAGTGAGAGCGGACAGAGACACGAAACGCAGCGGCAAACGGAAAGGAGGAGGACTCGTGCTGTTTATTAACACCAGATGGAGCCACCATGGACATGTTACTGTGAAGGAGGCAACGTGCAGCAAAGACATCGAGCTGCTGGCGGTAGGTCTCCGTCCTTACTACATGCCCAGGGAGTTCGAGAACTTCACCACTGATTTCATCTACCAGCTGTACACGGAGGAGGGCCGCGGCGTGTTGGACTGCAGGAAGAACATCCTGGGTCACATGCAGCAGGTCGCCCACACACACACACACACACTCTTACACACACACTGTAACATATGCTCACATGTGTTTTGTGGTTTCAGACGTTTGTTTGTTGTTTACGCTCAAAGGATGTAAAAAAACAAAACCTCAGCTTCTACTACTGGTGTGTGTGTGTGTGTGTGTGTGTGTGTGTGTGTGTGTGTGTGTGTGCGTGCGTGCGTGCGTGTGTGTGTGTGTGTGCTCAGAGAGGCTGACTCCGTTTCTTTTCCGTGCAGGTCGAGTGTTTGCGAACTCCGAGGACACGGCCTGCCTGCTCGGGATGCGTCGCAGAGCGCTCGTCTTCCAGCCCGTCTCTCAGCTCAGGGACGAGACGGACTTTGTGTAAGATAAAACTTTTTCTTTCTTTTTTTCCCAAAAGTGGGCGGGGTTAGACGTTCAGGGCTTCCGTTCACAAAACGCAGCCACCTGATTGGTCCAGAGGGAACCTCATCACTCATGACCTAAATGAGATTTGTGTTTGTTTCGTCTTCACGCTGAAGTAAACGCCTTGCGTCCTCGCGTCTCGTCTCCTCAGGCACAGGATCCCGAAGGAGCAGTGGTGGCTGAAGCTCCGCCCTCTGATGAAAATCCTCGCCAAGTACAAGACGAGCTACGACGTGTCCGACTCCGGCCAGCTGGAACACGTGACCCGGATCCGCCCGAAAGAGAGCAAGACCTCAGCGACCATCTGAAGCCCCGCCCACTCCCCTTCCCCCGCCCCCCCCAGCCACCTCCGACACTGCCGCTGAAAGACGAGAGCTTCAACTCTGACAAGAACGCCGCTCGACTAAACGGCGCCAGCTGCTCACACGACGACTGATTGACTGCAGATGAATTAAAGTGGAGGTTTGAATCTTCAGCTTGGAGGCTGATTTGGAGACGAGCTCCTTCTGTAACAAGCCAGCGTAGCTGATGTAGTATTTTATAGATCCCTTCTCAAAGATATTCCAGACTTTAACACGTTCTATTCAAGCGCTCCTCGTTACGTCCTGAACCAGGACGCAAGAACACGCCGCTTCATCTCCGTCTGTCTGAAATCAGCCGAGCAAACGTTTGGTGAACTCGCATCTCAAGTCGAGCTCGTTTGATTTTAATTTATTTTCGGCAGCACTTTGAGCCCGGTCCTTCAAATATATCTATATATAAATAAAAATATATTTATGTGTAATCCCCTGAAAGCTGCTTATAAAGAGAGAGAGAGAGGGAGGAGAATCACACGCTGTCAGTCTAACACCTTTAAAAAATAAAATAAAAAATCCACCCTCCTGATTGGTCAGACCTACAGGACGAGCCGTGTGTGTGTTTCTGTGTGCGAGTGTGTTGTTGTTGTTGTTGTTGCTTCTATCCACTCCGGGCTTTCTGTGTGTGTGTGTGTGTGTGTGTGTGTGTGTGTGTGTGTGTGTGTGTGTCACGTCCTTGTGGTGGTGTTTGTTAGTAAGCGTCCTGCTGGTGCTGTTAAGTTTTTTTTGGATGTTTTACCTTCATGTGCCGGCGGTGACATGTGATCGTCCTGTCAGAGTAATAAAGCATTTATTGTGAGCAAAAAAAAAAAAAAAAAAAGTGTCACTCTGTTTTTGTATTTATTTAAAGACGTGTATCAGATACTTCTTTAGGAGTTTAAAAAAGGAGATTTAAATCTGTTGAGTTGAGCCTCCAACAGGTGAATTTATTTAACCTGAGGCGTTCAAAGACTTCAAAAAAATAATCGTTAAAACTTCAATTTTCACCATCATTATTAGCACGCTCTTATTTTGAAGGCTTGGATCTTCGTGGGGCGTGCACAAAAACCACCAGACTTAGTTTGTTGAACTGGACTAAACTTCTCTGATATGAATCTTCTGAGTCAAAAAAAAAAACACTTGACTGAAGTTTGAAAGTTTTGGTGACACACACACACACACACACACACACACACACACACACACACACACACACACACTGTGTTTTCCAACATGATCATATATTTCATTAAATATATACAGAGTGAAGATCAGCTCTCAGTCCTCTTCATATTGTGCGCTTCAGCTTGTTCAGTCCAGTCGAGTCTTAAACTCAGAAGTTAGTTTGGATTATTTGACGATCCACGATGGATCTTTTTTAATCGCCTCGTTCTCTGGACCCAAGATGGCGACGCCACACGTCATCTGACCCACGCCGAGGTATCTGCAGCGGGAGGAGGGAAGAAAACAGAGTCAACACTGGATGTGGTGAATAAACATGTGAGGAGACGTAAAGAGTTGTTACCTTTCAGCCGCGTCCACCAGACTTTGGTGAGTGACGGCAAAAAGTCTCTCTCTGTGATTCTGCTTCATCTCATCCGTGACGCCGCTGAGGAAGCGTCCCATTCCTGCAACACGAACACAGAGTGAGCAGAGCCGACGGCGGACACACGAACTGAAGACAGATAAGAGCAGTGAGGGAGGACCTTTGTCTGCGGGAGCCACAGGAGAGTCCACGGCTGAGAAGACGGACAGTTTAGCTTCATCGATGTCCTGCTGGCTGAAGTGTCCCGACTTCGCCCAGTCCACGCCTCGACGAAACGCAGACAAGGTCTGCAGCGAGTTTGGATCCCTGAGAGAAGTACGAGAAACAAAAGGTCAACACAGTCTGTCAGAGGAGAGATTATAGATGGATTCAAATCCTGCTGCGGGTTTATTAAGAGCTTCATGGTTCAGACTCCACCGCTCAGGTGGTCTGGTCCAGGTCTGCTGTCTGTCCCCAGAGTCCCAACCAAACATGGAGGAGCAGCGTTCAGCTTCTATGCTCCGTATATCTGGAACAAACTCCCAGAAAACTGCAGGTCTGCTGAAACTCTCAGCTCTTTAAAATCCAGGTAAAAAAATAAATAAATAAATAAATAAAATCCAGGTAAAAAAAGATATAATAATAATGAAAAATACAAATATAATCCAGGTTAAAAATTTATAATAAATAAATAAAATCCAGGTAAAAAAAAGAAATAATAATAATAAAAAATACAAATAAAATACAGGTTAAAATTTTTTTTATAAATAAAATAAAATCCAGGTAAAAAAAAAGATAATAATAAAAAATAAAATTAAATAAATTCTGGTTAAAAAATAAATAAATAAATAAATAAAATCCAGGTAAAAAAAAGATAATAATAATAAAAAATTAAATTAAATAAATACTGGTTATAAATAAAAAAAAGAAATAAAATAAAATCCAGGTTAAAAAAAAAATATAAATAAATAAAATCCAGTTTAAAAAGATAAAAAATAAATAAATGAAATCCAAATAAAATCAAATAAAAAACAGATTTTATTTCAACTATTTTTACTTGACCATATTTTAAGTTTTCAGATTTTTAAATGTTCTATTTTAATGTTTCTCTTCTTTCCTGTCATGATGCTTTCTGATGTCTTGTGTTTAAACTCGTCAATGAGGCGGACAAAGAGCGTCTTCACACTGTGACGAGCGCGGTGTCGCTGCCTCTCACCTGTACGAGTAAAAAGAGAAAAGACCTCCTCCCATCCTGGCCCCGCCCCCGTAGGCTCCTCCCTTCTCCCTGATCTCTCCGTGCAGAAACTTAGCCGTCATCATCCTCGCCAAGATGCACAAACTAGAAGAGAAAAACAAAAAAGGATTCATCACAGTGAAGATGAAGTCTAACTCAAAACAAAGAGCAGGAAGTGATGTCACTCAGGTGAGGTTACCTGGCGTAGTCGTGGTGGCAGAAAGGTACCGTGCGAATACTCTCGCTGATGAAGTGAACGGGGAAGGGCAGCTGGAAGAAGGTCTTCATCTGACACGGCTGGAAGCTCGGCTCCTGAGAGGTCGAGGAGGAAGAGGAGGAGACATCTTTACTGTACCAAATGAGAAGCTGCAGACACACCTGCAGAGTCCTGAGAGGAGCAGGTGAGCAAATACTAAACACCAGAACACACACACACACACACACACGCACGCACGCACGCACGCACACACACACACACACACACACACACACACACACACACACACACACACACACACACACACACACACACACACACACACACACACACACACACACACACACACACACACGATAGTGTTGACTGCATCATGCACGTGAACTATGACGGACTGTTTGGTGTTTTTGTTAAGTTTCCTTCTTGGTTTATTTTTGTGTCGCTCTCCTCGTCTTTTCCATCATTTCATCGTCTTTAATCTGCTTTGTAATCTGATGTCAGCCGACCACGACAGGGATTTATTTAGAGCACTGCTTCAGCTTCAGGACTCACCACGCGTCTCCTCCTGACACTTCAACTTCACTTTATTTATTTTATATGAGAAATGTTTGAACACGTGAGACAGAATGAAGGAAACAGGTTTTAAAAAAGCACTGTGCAGACTTTTTGAAAACAGCTGATGAGGAGGAGCAGGAGGAGGAGGAGGAGGAGGAGGAGAAGGAGGAGGAGAAGGAGGAAGAGGAGGAGGAGGAGGAGGAGAAGAAGCAGGAGGAGGAGGAGAAGAAGGAAGAGGAGCAGAAGGAGGAGAAGAAGATGGAGGAGGAGAAGGAGGAGAAGGAGAAGAAGATGGAGGAGGAGAAGAAGATGGAGGAGGAGAAGGAGGAGGAGGAAGAGGAGGAGGAGCCGGAGGAGGAGAAGAAGGAGGAGGAGGAGAAGCAGGAGGAGGAAGAGGAGAAGGAGCAGGAGGAGGAGGAGAAGGAGGAGGAGGAAGAGGAGGAGGAGGAAGAGGAGAAGGAGCAGGAGGAGGAGGAGAAGGAGGAGGAGGAAGAGGAGGAGGAGCCAGAGGAGGAGAAGAAGGAGGAGGAGGAGAAGCAGGAGGAGGAAGAGGAGAAGGAGCAGGAGGAGGAGGAGAAGGAGGAGGAGGAAGAGGAGGAGGAGCCGGAGGAGGAGAAGAAGGAAGAGGAGGAGGAGGAGGAGAAGGAAGAGGAAGAGGAGCAGGAGGAGGAGGAGGAGGAGGAGGAGGAGAAGCAGGAGGAGGAGGAGGAGAAGCAGGAGGAGGAGCAGGTGGAAGAGGAGGAGAAGCAGGAGGAGGAGCAGGAGGAGGAGGCGAAGGAGGAGGAGCAGGAGGAGGAGAAGGAGGAAGAGGAGGAGAAGCAGGAGAAGGAGGAGGAGGAAGAGGAGGAGAAGCAGGAGGAGGAGGAGACTTTTTGAAAACAGCTGCGAGCCAGAGATACAGAGATGATAGAAGAGAAACTTACAGAGATGAGTTTCCGACTCAGCCCCGAGTCGTCCGATTGGTCGAGAGGCCTCTTTAGAAAATAAAGAAATAAAGAGAACACATCATCTAATCTGAGCTGTGACTGGTTTCTCCCTCTGATTTGTTCGTCGACAGTTTACCTCGATGATGTCACTCCTGACCGCTCGGCGCTCCTTTCTGTTTTCAGCCACGTCCTTCATGAAGCTCTCCAGCTGAGCTGCCGTGTCCGACATTCTCTGCGGAGTCGCGTTTATGGCGCACCTGTAAGAGACCAACGTGACCGACAACCACGACGCAGTGACAGGACTTTAACACAGAGCTGTCACCATGGAGACGACGGTGGTCTCGTGGTTAGAGCACGCCCAAATCTGACCTCTGACCTCTCTCTCTCTCTCTCACCTCATGTTGTCGGGGTTGAGAAGGTGCTTCTTGATCCTGACGAGCGTTCGGATGACTTGGCTGAGGTCGGACATCTCAGCGACCCGCTTCATGAACTTCACCTGAAGTTCAAAGTGAGAACACGAGACGGCTGTTTCACAAAAGACGGATCAAATATGAAGCGGGAGGAAAAACTAAAACCTAAAATCACCATGACAACACGGCGTGAGTCTCGGTTACCTGCTCCATCCCGCCAAACGTCTCTTGAAGGTCTCCTGCTGGAGTCAGGTGACGGCCTGCGCGCGTCATAGCGTACATGTGGCCCGAGTACGAGATCCCGTTGGCTAACTCCTGCGCTGACATCATCACCAGCACTCTCAGGCGCTCCGCCTCGTCCAAGTGAGGCCTGTTGAATATGTGGCTCCACAGCTGGAACATGTGAGGAAGGTTTCTCTCCAGGCAGGAGGAGGACAGGAGGACGCCCTGGAACAGAAGGACACCTGCGTCACCACGAGCTTCGTCTGCACGTTTCTCTCTGACAGTCTGTCAGAGTCGGATCAGGCTCGGCTCCCTCCTCACCACCACGGTCCAGAACCCTGAGCTCCTTCAGCTCCCTACAGCAGCTGGTACTGACCTGCTCGTACATGTCCAGCTGGGTGGAGTCGGGGACGACCTGGGTGGAGACGGACATTCCCCCGGTCCTCAGCTCCATCTGCTGGGACTGTTGTCTGTAGTCCAGAGCTCCACAGCCCATCCTGGTCAAACGGACAGAGACAATGATGTCACACGAGTCCAGGAGTAAAGAGGAAGGCAGAACATGGCCGATCATCAGATGAACGTACTTGGTGACGACGCTGCAGAAGAGCGGCACGTACAGCCTGAGCTCCTCCGGCAGCGTGTTCAGACTGCACATGGCTCGGAAGTACACTAAGCCGTTGGTGGGCTGCTCGCAGTACTGGACCGGCACGCCGCCTGAGGAGACATTTATTGAACACGCTCTGTGGACCTGGGTGATCAGTCCTTTAGTTTCATGTTGGAGAAACGCCGTACCTGCTGTGCTGATCTGAACACGAGTTACAGGGATGGTCGGCTCGATGTCCCACACTTTCAGCGCCGGCAAACAGGAGGCGTCCTGCGCTTTGCTCTGAGCAGCCAGCAGCTCCAGACCTTAACCGAGGAGGAGGAGGAGGAGGAGGGGGAGCAGCAGGAGGAGGAGGAGCAGAGGAGACATGAGTTGATAAGTGTGGATCAGAGGAGCAGGAGGAGGAGCAGCAGGAGGAGGAGGAGCAGCACTTTGTACCTTTTTCATAGATGTCTTTCCTGTCGCTGTCTGACAGAACCTGGATCTTCCTCTGGAGCTTCTCCTTCTCAGCTTTGGCCTGTTTCTCTACGTAGCCCTCGTCTGGACTCATGGACAGGGTCAGTCTGTGAGTGTTCTCCTGTAAGGGGGAACAGAAAGGATGTGAACCCGCTGAGGTGGACCTGGAGAACAGACCCAGTATTTGCCCTTCAGGCAGCATCAGTGACAGCTTTATTCTTGGTCTGGATCCGACAGGTACAAACCATCTTCAGTCTAAAATGTCACATATTGTAAGTCCTCTCCCAGAGTGACGCACCTTGAAGTAGTGCTTGACTTTGTCCTGCAGGAAGCCAGGGTTTTCCTTCAGGGTCTGTTTGAACTTGGCCACGCTGTCGTTGATCTGCAGCAGCTGCACCGGGTCGCCGTCGTGATTCCACGACGATGCGATGTACTAAAAACAAAAACACATAAAGAAGCGAGGACAAAAAAAAATAAAAAATCAAGCATCTTCCAAAGTGTGAAAATCAGAACATCTCCTTTCAAAGCTCCCACATGGAGGTTTGTAAACACATGTTGGTGAACTCACCGAGGCCAGAGACAGGCCGAAGTTTGTGGACTGGTGCTTCATCTGGATCTCGATCTTATGCAGGAGAGCCTCGATTCTCTCCTCCTCAAAGCCGCTCCTGTCGGTAACGAGGAGGAGTCGTCACATCTCACCATACGACTCATTATCCTTCATGTGTGAGCAGACCCTACTGCTGTTCTGCTCTTGTTGTTTTCAGAGGATTTCTCTGGACTACAAAGTCCAGAGAGTCCCATTTTTTTAATCTCTTTAAAAATCACATTTGTTGACGGCTTCATGAAAACAAGGTGACGCCTCGGAGAGAGCACGTTTAATCAAAGCCTTCAACACAAAGAGGAGGAGCGTGGGACTCACTCGATGATGTCGTCGATGGTTCGGCTGATGATTCCCTTCACTCTCTCGGCGTCCTCCTCGGCCATCCCCTGCAGTCCGATACTGAACGACGCCTCTTTGGTGCTGCCGTCGTATCTGCACACACACACACAACAACACAAAGCTCTACTCACACACGTCTGCAGCAGACGAGGCTCAGCAGACTGATGCTCACCCTCACATGAGTTCAACACTTTACTCAGATGTTCAACTCTTCCTTTAATGTACTGATGAATCCTCCTGCCCTCTACAGGTTGAACCCAGCTACTGCAGGTAAATTCTTCTCTTGGCTTATCTGGTGTTGGGTGACGTTTGAGGAGCCAGCTGTCGTCATTAAAACTCTTTAAATTCATGTCAGAGGAAATAAACAGATTGAAAGAGTCGCATGGATTGACAATAATTCAAATCTACGCTGCTGGCTGTAAAATATGTTTGTTTCCAAACTCTGAAGCAATAA
This sequence comes from Symphodus melops, assembly GCF_947650265.1. Taxonomy (NCBI): domain Eukaryota; kingdom Metazoa; phylum Chordata; class Actinopteri; order Labriformes; family Labridae; genus Symphodus; species Symphodus melops. The sequence goes on along the minus strand of NC_136697.1, from coordinate 26,510,592 downwards.
GGTTAAAAATCCTCCAGGGGGCATCATTCCCTCATCCTGTGCTGACCCTCAAAGTCCTCAGGATCAAACAGACGTGGTTCTGGATCCTGGAGGTCGTTGGCCTAAAGGAGGCTCTAGTTTGTCACTTTGGAGTCCTGTGTTGCTCCTCACCCTACAACCGAGGAGAAGTCACTTCCTATGTTGGGTTCGATGAGAGCCTTGTAGAAGGGCGAGTTCGGTCCAGAGATCATGAGAGACGACAGCAGGCTGAGGGTGAATCCTTCAAACGTGTCAGTGATGCTGCAGCGAGAAAAAAACAAAACAGATTTTTTTTTAGATGTTTCTGAATGATGGGACAGGTCAGAAACTTTTCTGTGCTGAGGAAGACTCTCGGTTTTTGTAAAGTCAACGTGACGTGATGAAGGAGAAGGAAGAGGAGGGGGGGCTCTTTTGTGGCGTCTTAATCTTAATGCAGAATAAAAAAAGAAATATATATATTTTTTGATCTTACTCTCCCAGCAGGTAGCTCACACACAGCGTGTTCTGCCGGGCCGGATCAGGGGCCAGAGCGTCCGGGCTGCAGGTCACATGGTCCTCTCTCTGAGAATTCACAGTGACGTCAAAATGACTAATCAACACATTTCAGAGTTTAAACAGAAGTTACAGGAGCGTGTCCGGGTTGATGAAACTCACAGGGCTGCTCCAGTGCGGCTGGGGGGGGACCGCCGTGTTCGGGTCGATGCGATCAAACTTGGACAGGGCTTCCTCTTCGATCTGCTTCAGATGCTGCTCCAACGGCAGATCTCCATACGTGAAGAACCTGAAGGACACATCCAGGTTTCCTGTGTGTCTCATATGAACAGATTATTGTTGAACAGCTGCTCTCATTTCTTCATGTCCCTTCTAGGCTAACGGTGTACGTGTGTGTGTGTGTGTGTGTGTGTGTGTGTGTGTGTCTACCTGGCGTTGCTGGGATGGTAATGCGTGGCGTGGAACTGCTTGAGCTGTTCCCAGGTGAGGTCAGGGATGGCGAGAGGCTCTCCTCCGGACACCACAGAGTACGTGTGGTCCGGGTACAGCTTGTTCTGGAGGTGCTGGGCGTACACGCGCTCGTTGTCGGACTTTAAAAAAAAACACACACACAAGCAAACGTTAAAAACTCACCGATTCAATTTGTCTCAAATCTGTTCATCTCATATCTGTAACTTGTCTCGGGCCACGTGTCACCCAGCGTTTATTTTTCTGAGCGTCTTTGTTCCCAATGTTGTAAAACGGTGACTCGGAAAGTGTGGACTTACAAAAGCTCCTTTCATTTCGTTGAACACCACGCCTTTAAACACCAGGGGGGAGTTGGGATCTTTTGGGTTTTCATTCTCCAGCCTCCAGCCCTCCTGCCTGCAAGAATCCACACAAACAGAAGTGAACTAATTACAGAGAGTGGATTCTTATCACACACTGTTACAAACAAGTGATTTCTGAAGGGTCTTGGTTTGTAAGATATCCTCCGAACGCAAATGTGGACGTCGATCCACGTCGTCAGCGACGTCTTAAAAAGCACTCGTGTTGTTGTTTTAATTCCACCAGCTGGTCTCGGCTACAATTCGTCGGCTTACTTTAGCGACCCAATGCTATCAAGTAAAATAAAACATATAAAACAAATATGAGAGAAGTAGCGGTCAGAACTCACCGGAAATCCTGCTCTCGTAAACACGGGAAGAAAGCCGCATCCAGATAGACGGAGAGAAGATTCTGGAAGTCTTTTCCATTTTGGGTTGAGAACGGATACATGGTGTAGTCGCTGGCTGTTGACGAGGGAGGCAACAAGAAAAAAATAATAATGTCAGACATAAAGCTCATCGGCAAGACACAGTAACTAATCAGACCTATTTAGTTGTTTTTGTACCATGATCACCCTAACTAGGTCAAGTTTCACTCTATTGACTTTGACAATTAATGTTAATCTGCTCCTCAATAGTTGGGTACTTTAATGGCAATCACCCTAATCACTCCTGGTTCCACCTTATTGTTTTGGACACTTAATGCTAATCACTGCTCCTTTATGTTGCTGAGCACTTTAATGGCCCAGTCTGCATCCCTGCATTGACTGTTTAATGACTGTACTCACACCTCTGGCACTACCTCAAACACCTCTGTACATGCACATGGAACTAGTTTCTAGAAGGTCAGCACTTTGTTTCTAAGGCTCTTTAACTGTTTACAGGTCTCTTTTAACCAACACATGTTTTTCTCTCCTTCACAGGTTATGTACATTATGCTATATAAGTTTAAGTCTAATGCTAATGCTAACTGCACAGGCTTAACTTGTAATTATGTTTACTCTTAGTCACATAGGGGCTCCTAAATCTTGTTTGGGGGATTATTGTATACAGAGGGGAGGGGGGGCAGCGGGTGTGTATTGTAACTAATGTCTTGTTTCCTGCCTGTCTGTATACTGCTACTGGATGCCTTGAATTTCCCTCAGGATCAATAAAGTATCTATCTATCTATCTATCTATCTATCTATCTATCTATCTATCTATCTATCTATCTATCTATCTATCTATCTATCTATCTATCTATCTATCTATCTATCTATCTATCTATGGTGAAGTATGTCTAAAGACAATATCAATGATCTGCTTAAGTCATCACTTTGAACATCTGACAGACAAAAACAAGGAGCAAAGGTCAGCTCAATGTATTTCATGTACATACAGTATGTGAACCAGCAGTGAGTGAAAACACATCTTCCAATGGAGATAAAGTTCAGTGGCTCTCTGACGCCTCCCTGTGGTCTCTCAGGTTTTGACAGCTTGTAATGCTGGTGCTCACAGGTCGCTCCGTTCTGACTGTAGTTGTAGAACCTGTTCAGTTATTCTCTCTGTTTTATTCACTTCTTTTTACATGATAGAAATGTGGGACTACAGTTTTTTTTACATGTTTGCTTGTAGAGTTTGCTTCCATGAGACAGAGAGTGGTTATGTATTCATGTTGAGAATCGGCCCTATCAGAGGCATGAAACATGAGTCACAGCTTGTTAACCCCTCCCTCTTCTTCCTGCTCTCACACACAGCCAGCTCCACTCTGACGTGTATTTCCTCCTTCTCTCCACATCAGATCTAATGTTTGAGGATGGGTGTAACCAACATGTGCGAGAGCAGACTGTGAACAAACACATGCTGTGTAGATCAGAGGTCAAACTAGTTTGATTTCTCAGGAAGTGAAACTCAGACAGTCGTTGTTACCGAGAGGAGAAATGGCACAGAAAGGAGTTCAGCTAGACCGGGAGGCTTTCTCTTGTTCCATCTGTCTGGATCTACTGAAGGATCCGGTGACTATTCCCTGTGGACACAGTTACTGTATGAAGTGTATTAAAAACCACTGGGATACACAGAATGAGAAGAGAGTCTACAGCTGCCCTCAGTGCAGACAGGACTTCACACCGAGGCCTGTCCTGGTGAAAAACACCATGTTAGCAGTTTTAGTGGAGGAGCTGAAGAAGACTGGACTCCAAGCTGCTCCTGCTGATCTCTGCTATGCTGGACCTGAAGATGTGGCCTGTGATGTCTGCACCGGGAGGAAACTGAAAGCCTGTAAGTCCTGTCTGCAGTGTCTGGCCTCTTACTGTCAGAATCACTTCCAGCCTCATTATGAACTACCTGCCTTTAAGAAACACAAGCTGGTGGAGCCCTCCAAGAAGCTGCAGGAGAACGTCTGCTCTCGTCATAATGAGGAGATGAAAGTATTTTGTCGCACTGATCAGCAGTCTATCTGTTATCTCTGTTTAATGGACGAACACAAAGGTCACGACACAGTCTCAGCTGCAGCAGAAAGGAGCGAGAAGCAGAGAGAGCTCGAGGTGAGTCGACAAAACATCCAGCAGAGAATCCAGGACGGAGAGAAAGATGTGAAGCTGCTCCAACAGGAGGTGGAGGCTATCAATGGCTCTGCTGATAAAACAGTGGGGAACAGTGAGAAGATGTTCACTGAGCTGATCCGTCTCATGGAGAAAAGACGCTCTGATGTGACGCAGCAGGTCAGATCCCAGCAGCAAACTGAAGTGAGTCGAGTCAGAGAGCGTCAGGAGAAGCTGGAGCAGGAGATCACTGAGCTGAAGAGGAAAGACGCTGAACTGGAGAAGCTCTCACACACACAAGATCACAACCAGTTTCTACAGGACTACCCCTCAGTGTCAGCACTCAGTGAATCTACACACTCATCCAGCATCAAGATCCGTCCTCTGAGGTACTTTGAGGACGTGACAGCAGCTGTGTCAGAAGTCAGAGATAAACTACAGGACGTCCTGACAGACAAATGGACAAACATCTCACAGACACTGACTCAAGTGGATGTTTTACTGTCACAACCAGAACCAGAACCAGAACCAGAACCCAAGACCAGAGCTGAGTTCTTAAAATATTCATGTGACATCACACTGGATCCAAACACAGCAAACACATGGCTGTTATTATCTGATGAGAACAGAAAAGCAACATTAATGAGAGAAGATCAGTCTTATTCTAGTCACCCAGACAGATTCACTGGTTATTGTTTTCAGGTCCTGAGTAAAGAGAGTCTGACTGGACGTTGTTACTGGGAGGTGGAGAGGAGAGGAGGAGGAGTTTGTGTAGCAGTCACATACAAGAATATCAGCAGAGCAGAGAACTCAGATGAATGTTGGTTTGGATATAATGACAAATCTTGGATGTTATATTATGACAACAACAGTTATGACTTTTATTACAACAATGTCAGGACTCCTGTCTCAGGTCCTCGGTCCTCCAGAGTAGGAGTGTACCTGGATCACAGAGCAGGTATTCTGTCCTTCTACAGCATCTCTGAAACCATGACTCTCCTCCACAGAGTCCAGACCACATTCACTCAGCCTCTACATGCTGGACTCAGGCTATATTATAGTTATGGAGACTCTGCTGAGTTGTGTAAACTGAAGTAGACAGAAGTCATCAGGGGATAATGTGTTCACATCTGTGTTTTGTTCATGTTTCTACAGAAAGTTGATTTTACTTTTCACACATACTACGATACTTTAACAAAAAGAGTAAAGACACATTTCTGGACTTTTTAGATTTGAATATCATATGTGGACGTGGGATCTTCCTCTGACCTGTCTCTTTGAGCTCCCTCGTTTTCCTTGAATCCACAGCAGACATGGACCTGTGTGTAGTCATTCTGTTCACCTTTCACCATTACACGCACGCTTGCTTCTCTAACTCGTCTTCAAAAGAAAAAAAGGTGAACAGAAGTTTCCTCCTTCTCTCAGATTATTTCTTCTTTGTGATGTTTTCATTGTTTTCTTGTTCATCTTTGTTAAGCGTCTTTAATTATTCAGAAAGGCGCTATGTTGCTTCCAGAGAGGGGGCGTGGTCAGACTCAGCTCATTTACATATTTAAAGCTACAGACACAGAAACAGCCTGTTCTGAGCAGGGCTGAAATAGAGGGGTTTATAGACATGATCAAATACAGGATCAGAGTGGATTTACAACAACACACTTCACACACATGTTTAGAGGAGCTCTGACACTGATTTCACCTGAAGAGGAGAATATGTGACCTTTAAGTCATGAAGGCTGTCAGTGCTAGTGATGACTTTTGTTCTCTTATCTGTGCTGTATCGCTAACCATCGACTATTTGTAATGATGTAAAGATTTGAACTTCTTTGAAAATAAATCTATGATTCATCTGTAAACATTTCTCTGTCCGTTTCTTTCCCTCCAAATGTAAAACTGTCCAATGAGGTATCTTTAAAACATGAAGTATAATCATCTAAAAACAAGGCAACACTGAAGGAAATATTATCAGAGCAAAAATAAGAGACAAAGAATACGTCTTTATGCTGCTGATATGTGGAAGACACTGCATGAGAAAATCAAAGGAACAAACTGTCTGAATATTAAAATGACATGAAATTAAAGAGCGATTGTTTTAAACAGACTTTCAGTGGAGAGTAAAAAGACAGAAGACGTCTTGTTTTAAAGACTTTTACTGATTGGACTGAAACAATGAAGGGTTTATTGGAGGGATGTTAGTCTTCTAAAAAGTCAGAGTTACAGCTGCACATGGGTAGAGATGTGTCTCATATAGAAAAGTGTTCACTGTTTCAGACACTACCACTCTCCTTATTGGACTGTTTAGGTGTGGCTCTATTGTACCAGGCTATTTGTTCCCGTCATTACTGTGATTACAAGGTAAACACACATTTCTAAAAGAATTTAAACTTTCATTCATGACTTGATTTTTATCCCTCAGTTGCTGCAGAAACCTTCCCGGTGTTACAGTCAAAGTGAGTGACGCGCCCCTTAAACACATGATGATGGTTTTTCATATTTATGGTCTCAGTCTGATCTCTGCTTTGTCTTGGTCTCTGTTAGGAAGATCTTGACTACAACACTAGGTAAAACTAATTCAAACATCTGTTTGCTATTTCATGATAGTTTTGTATGAATTCTCCAAACTCTAATCTCTCTAGTGTAGCGTTACGTCTGTCCCTTGTTGTCTCCGTTACATCCCGCCCACCTGTCAATCATGTCAGCTACATGCCTAACTATGGATAACACAAGTCGTTCATGAAGTCAAAAAAGAGACGATTTAAAAAATTCCCCCTCGTACAGTTTGTGACGATGATGACAGTAAATTATCAGACCTACTTTGTTGTTTTTTTGTAGCAGGCTGTAAACATGTTTAATCAGGCTGTAAAAACACTATTTGTTGCATGTGTTGTGTATCTGACTTCTGGTTTTCCTGGATCCAGCCTCCAGTGGACCCTGGACGGACTGCAGGATTTTGAACTTCAACATTGGCTTCATATGTCAACACTGAGGGTCGGCTCTTGGTCAAATCAAAAACTTTGTTAGAATGATAATTATGTTTACAGCTAGTAACTGGTCAGTGAGTGGTCTGATAACATCTCACTGTTAGTATGAGGTCATTTAAAATGATCTTTGGTCAGTGTAATACTTTTACCACATATCCAAATTCTTTCATTACTTAAAATCAAGCCGACTGTTTTAAGAGGAGTCTTTGTACATTAAAGCAGCAGTAGGAGTCAGTAGGTTTGTTTTTGAAACAGGATCATGACTTTAATCTACTACTACTAATCCTACTGTTGTGTTATGCTACATCTGTAAGGGTTGACATGATCACCCTAACTAGGTCAAGTTTCACTCTATTGACTTTGACACTTAATGCTAATCTGCTGCTCAATAGTTGGGTACTTTAATGACAATCACCCTAATCACTCCTGGTTTCACCTTATTGTTTTGGACACTTAATGCTAATCTCTGCTCCTTTATGTTGCTGAGCACTTTAATGGCCCAGTCTGCATCCCTGCATTGACTGTTTAATGACTGTACTCACACCTCTGGCACTACCTCAAACACCTCTGTACATGCACATGTAACTAGTTTCTAGAAGGTCAGCACTTTGTTTCTAAGGCTCTTTAACTGTTTACAGGTCTCTTTTAACCAGCACACATGTTTTTCTCTCCTTCACAGGTTATGTACATTATACTATATAAGTTTTAAGTCTAATGCTAATGCTAACTGCACAGGCTTAACTTGTAATTATGTTTACTCTTAGTCACATAGGGGCTGCTAAATCTTGTCTGGGGGATTATTGTATACAGAGGGGAGGGGGGACAGCGGGTGTGTATTGTAACTAATGTCTTGTGTCCTGCCTGTCTGTATACTGCTACTGGATGCCTTGAATTCCCCTCGGGATCAATAAAGTATCTATCTATCTATCTATCTATCTATCTATCTATCTATCTATCTATCTATCTGAGGTGAAGTATGTCTAAAGACAATATCAATGATCTGCTTCAGTCATCACTTTGAACATCTGATAAACAAACACAAGGAGCAAAGGTCAGCTCAATGTATTTCATGTAAATACAGTATGTGAACCAGCAGTGAGTGAAAACACATCTTCCAATAGAGATAAAGTTCAGTGGCTCTCTGACGCCTCCCTGTGGTCTCTCAGGTTTTGACAGCTTGTAATGCTGGTGCTCACAGGTCGCTCCGTTCTGACTGTAGTTGAAGAACCTGTTCAGTTATTCTCTGTTTTATTCACTTCTTTTTACAGGATAGAAATGTGGGACTACAGTTTTTTTACATGTTTGCTTATAGAGTTTGCTTCCATGAGACAGAGAGTGGTTATGTATTCATGTTGAGAATCGGCCCTATCAGAGGCATAAAACATGAGTCACAGCTTGTTAACCCCTCCCTCTTCTTCCTGCTCTCACACACAGCCAGCTCCACTCTGACGTGTATTTCCTCCTTCTCTCCACATCAGATCTAATGTTTGAGGATGGGTGTAACCAACATGTGCGAGAGCAGACTGTGAACAAACACATGCTGTGTAGAGCAGAGGTCAAACTAGTTTGATTTCTCAGGAAGTGAAACTCAGACAGTCGTTGTTACCGAGAGGAGAAATGGCACAGAAAGGAGTTCAGCTAGACCGGGAGGCTTTCTCTTGTTCCATCTGTCTGGATCTACTGAAGGATCCGGTGACTATTCCCTGTGGACACAGCTACTGCATGAAGTGTATTAAAAACCACTGGGATACACAGGATGAGAAGAGAGTCTACAGCTGCCCTCAGTGCAGACAGGACTTCACACCGAGGCCTGTCCTGGTGAAAAGCACCATGTTAGCAGTTTTAGTGGAGGAGCTGAAGAAGACTGGACTCCAAGCTGCTCCTGTTGATCTCTGCTATGCTGGACCTGAAGATGTGGCCTGTGATGTCTGCACCGGGAGGAAACTGAAAGCCTGTAAGTCCTGTCTGCAGTGTCTGGCCTCTTACTGTGAGAATCACCTCCAGCCTCATTTTAAAGCACCTTCATTTAAGAAACATAAGCTGGTGCAGCCCTCCAAGAAGCTCCAGGAGAACGTCTGCTCTCGTCATGATGAGGTGATGAAGATGTTCTGTCGCACTGATCAGCAGTCTATCTGTTATCTCTGCTCTGTGGACCAACACAAAGGTCACGACACAGTCTCAGCTGCAGCAGAAAGGAGCGAGAAGCAGAGAGAGCTCGAGGTGAGTCGACAAAACATCCAGCAGAGAATCCAGGACGGAGAGAAAGATGTGAAGCTGCTCCTACATGAGGTGAAGGCTATCAATGGCTCTGCTGATAAAACAGTGGGGAACAGTGAGAAGATGTTCACTGAGCTGATCCGTCTCATGGAGAAAAGACGCTCTGATGTGACGCAGCAGGTCAGATCCCAGCAGCAAACTGAAGTGAGTCGAGTCATAGAGCGTCAGGAGAAGCTGGAGCAGGAGATCACTGAGCTGAAGAGGAAAGACGCTGAACTGGAGAAGCTCTCACACACACAAGATCACAACCAGTTTCTACAGGACTACCCCTCAGTGTCAGCACTCAGTGAATCTACACACTCATCCAGCATCAAGATCCGTCCTCTGAGGTACTTTGAGGACGTGACAGCAGCTGTGTCAGAAGTCAGAGATAAACTACAGGACGTCCTGACAGACAAATGGACAAACATCTCACAGACACTGACTCAAGTGGATGTTTTACTGTCACAACCGGAACCAGAACCAGAACCAGAACCAGAGCCCAAGACCAGAGCTGAGTTCTTGAAATATTCATGTGACATCACACTGGATCCAAACACAGCAAACACACGTCTGTTATTATCTGATTTTAACAGAAAAGTAACAGTAACGAGAGAACATCAGTCTTATTCTAGTCACCCAGACAGATTCACTGGTTTTCATCAGGTCCTGAGTAAAGAGAGTCTGACTGGACGTTGTTACTGGGAGGTGGAGAGGAGAGGAGGAGTTAATGTAGCAGTCACATACAAGAATATCAGCAGAGCAGGGAGGTCAGATGAATGTGAGTTTGGATATAATGACAAATCTTGGATGTTATATTGTGACAACAACAGATATATCTTTTGTTACAACAATGTCAGGACTGCTGTCTCAGGTCCTCGGTCCTCCAGAGTAGGAGTGTACCTGGATCACAGAGCAGGTATTCTGTCCTTCTACAACATCTCTAAAACCATGACTCTCCTCCACAGAGTCCAGACCACATTCACTCAGCCTCTACATGCTGGACTTGGGTTTGATATCTTTGGAGCCTCTGCTGAGTTGTGTAAACTGAAGTAGACAGAAGTCATCAGGGGATAATGTTTTCACATCTGTTTTTTTTCATGTTTCTGCAGAAAGTTGATTTTACTTTTCACACATACTACGATACTTTAACAAAAAGAGTAAAGACACATTTCTGGTCTTTTTAGATTTGACACTCTGACACTGATTTAACCTGAAGAGGAGAATATGTGACCTTTAAGTCATGAAGGCTGTCAGTGCTAGTGATGACTTTTGTTCTCTGATCTGTGCTGTATCGCTAACCATCGACTATTTGTAATGATGTAAAGATTTGAACTTCTTTGAAAATAAATATATGATTCATCTGTAAACATTTCTCTGTCAGTTTCTTTCCCTCCAAATGTAAAACTGTCCAATGAGGTATGTCCCTTGTTGTCTCCGTTACATCCCGCCCACCTGTCAATCATGTCAGCTACATGCCTAACTATGGATAACACGTGTCGTTCATAAAGTCAAAAAAGAGACGATTTAAAAAATTCCCCCTCGTACAGTTTGTGACGATGATGACCGTAAATAATCAGACCTATTTAGTTGTTTTTTTGTAGCACGCTGTAAACATGTTTAATCAGGCTGTAAAAACATTATTTGTTGCATGTGTTGTGTATGTGACTTCTGGTGTTCCTGGATCCAGCCTCCAGTGGACCCTGGACGGACTGCAGGATTTTGAACTTCAACATTGGCTTCATATGTCAACACTGAGGGTCGGCTCTTGGTCAAATCAAATACTTTGTTAGAATGATAATTATGTTTACAGCTAGTAACTGGTCAGTGAGTGGTCTGAGAACATCTCACTGTTAGTATGAGGTCATTTAAAATGATCTTTGGTCAGTGTAGTACTTTTACCACATATCCAAATTCTTTCATTACTTAAAATCAAGCCGACTGTTTTAAGAGGAGTCTTTGTACATTAAAGAAGTAGTAGGAGTCAGTAGGTTTGTTTTTGAAACAGGATCATGACTTTAATCTACTACTACTAATCCTACTGTTGTGTTATGCTACATCTGTAAGGGTTGACATGATCACCCTAACTAGGTCAAGTTTCACTCTATTGACTTTGACACTTAATGCTAATCTGCTCCTCAATAGTTGGGTACTTTAATGACAATCACCCTAATCACTCCTGGTTTCACCTTATTGTTTTGGACACTTAATGCTAATCTCTGCTCCTTTATGTTGCTGAGCACTTTAATGGCCCAGTCTGCATCCCTGCATTGACTGTTTAATGACTGTACTCACACCTCTGGCACTACCTCAAACACCTCTGTACATGCACATGTAACTAGTTTCTAGAAGGTCAGCACTTTGTTTCTAAGGCTCTTTAACTGTTTACAGGTCTCTTTTAACCAGCACACATGTTTTTCTCTCCTTCACAGGTTATGTACATTATACTATATAAGTTTTAAGTCTAATGCTAACTGCACAGGCTTAACTTGTAATTATGTTTACTCTTAGTCACATAGGGGCTGCTAAATCTTGTCTGGGGGATTATTGTATACAGAGGGGAGGGGGGACAGCGGGTGTGTATTGTAACTAATGTCTTGTGTCCTGCCTGTCTGTATACTGCTACTGGATGCCTTGAATTCCCCTCGGGATCAATAAAGTATCTATCTATCTATCTATCTATCTATCTATCTATCTATCTATCTATCTATCTATCTATCTATCTATCTATCTATCTATCTATTTATCTATCTATCTATCTATCTATCTATCTATCTATCTATCTATCTATCTATCTATCTATCTATCTATCTATCTATCTGAGGTGAAGTATGTCTAAAGACAATATCAATGATCTGCTTCAGTCATCACTTTGAACATCTGATAGACAAACACAAGGAGCAAAGTTCAGCTCAATGTATTTCATGTAAATACAGTATGTGAACCAGCAGTGAGTGAAAACACATCTTCCAATGGAGATAAAGTTTAGTGGCTCTCTGACGCCTCCCTGTGGTCTCTCAGGTTTTGACAGCTTGTAATGCTGGTGCTCACAGGTCGCTCCGTTCTGACTGTAGTTGTAGAACCTGTTCAGTTTTTCTCTCTGTTCTTTTCACTTCTTTTTACATGATAGAAATGTGGGACTACAGTTTTTTTTAAATGTTTGCTTGTAGAGTATGCTTCCATGAGACAGAGAGTGGTTATGTATTCATGTTGAGAATCGGCCCTATCAGAGGCATGAAACATGAGTCACAGCTTGTTAACCCCTCCCTCTTCTTCCTGCTCTCACACACAGCCAGCTCCACTCTGACGTGTATTTCCTCCTTCTCTCCACATCAGATCTAATGTTTGAGGATGGGTTTAACCAACATGTGCGAGAGCAGACTGTGAACAAACACATGCTGTGTAGATCAGAGGTCAAACTAGTTTGATTTCTCAGTAAGTGAAACTCAGACAGTCGTTGTTACAGAGAGGAGAAATGGCACAGAAAGGAGTTCAGCTAGACCGGGAGGCTTTCTCTTGTTCCATCTGTCTGGATCTACTGAAGGATCCGGTGACTATTCCCTGTGGACACAGCTACTGCATGAAGTGTATTAAAAAACACTGGGACAAACAGAATGAGAAGAGAGTCTACAGCTGCCCTCAGTGCAGACAGGACTTCACACCGAGGCCTGTCCTGGTGAAAAGCACCATGTTAGCAGATTTAGTGGAGGAGCTGAAGAAGACTGGACTCCAAGCTGCTCCTGTTGATCTCTGCTATGCTGGACCTGAAGATGTGGCCTGTGATGTCTGCACCGGGAGGAAACTGAAAGCCTGTAAGTCCTGTCTGCAGTGTCTGGCCTCTTACTGTGAGAATCACCTCCAGCCTCATTTTAAAGCACCTTCATTTAAGAAACATAAGCTGGTGCAGCCCTCCAAGAAGCTCCAGGAGAACGTCTGCTCTCGTCATGATGAGGTGATGAAGATGTTCTGTCGCACTGATCAGCAGTCTATCTGTTATCTCTGCTCTGTGGACCAACACAAAGGTCACGACACAGTCTCAGCTGCAGCAGAAAGGAGCGAGAAGCAGAGAGAGCTCGAGGTGAGTCGACAAAACATCCAGCAGAGAATCCAGGACGGAGAGAAAGATGTGAAGCTGCTCCTACATGAGGTGAAGGCTATCAATGGCTCTGCTGATAAAACAGTGGGGAACAGTGAGAAGATGTTCACTGAGCTGATCCGTCTCATGGAGAAAAGACGCTCTGATGTGACGCAGCAGGTCAGATCCCAGCAGCAAACTGAAGTGAGTCGAGTCATAGAGCGTCAGGAGAAGCTGGAGCAGGAGATCACTGAGCTGAAGAGGAAAGACGCTGAACTGGAGAAGCTCTCACACACACAAGATCACAACCAGTTTCTACAGGACTACCCCTCAGTGTCAGCACTCAGTGAATCTACACACTCATCCAGCATCAAGATCCGTCCTCTGAGGTACTTTGAGGACGTGACAGCAGCTGTGTCAGAAGTCAGAGATAAACTACAGGACGTCCTGACAGACAAATGGACAAACATCTCACAGACACTGACTCAAGTGGATGTTTTACTGTCACAACCGGAACCAGAACCAGAACCAGAACCAGAGCCCAAGACCAGAGCTGAGTTCTTGAAATATTCATGTGACATCACACTGGATCCAAACACAGCAAACACACGTCTGTTATTATCTGATTTTAACAGAAAAGTAACAGTAACGAGAGAACATCAGTCTTATTCTAGTCACCCAGACAGATTCACTGGTTTTCATCAGGTCCTGAGTAAAGAGAGTCTGACTGGACGTTGTTACTGGGAGGTGGAGAGGAGAGGAGGAGTTAATGTAGCAGTCACATACAAGAATATCAGCAGAGCAGGGAGGTCAGATGAATGTGAGTTTGGATATAATGACAAATCTTGGATGTTATATTGTGACAACAACAGATATATCTTTTGTTACAACAATGTCAGGACTGCTGTCTCAGGTCCTCGGTCCTCCAGAGTAGGAGTGTACCTGGATCACAGAGCAGGTATTCTGTCCTTCTACAACATCTCTAAAACCATGACTCTCCTCCACAGAGTCCAGACCACATTCACTCAGCCTCTACATGCTGGACTTGGGTTTGATATCTTTGGAGCCTCTGCTGAGTTGTGTAAACTGAAGTAGACAGAAGTCATCAGGGGATAATGTTTTCACATCTGTTTTTTTTCATGTTTCTGCAGAAAGTTGATTTTACTTTTCACACATACTACGATACTTTAACAAAAAGAGTAAAGACACATTTCTGGTCTTTTTAGATTTGACACTCTGACACTGATTTAACCTGAAGAGGAGAATATGTGACCTTTAAGTCATGAAGGCTGTCAGTGCTAGTGATGACTTTTGTTCTCTGATCTGTGCTGTATCGCTAACCATCGACTATTTGTAATGATGTAAAGATTTGAACTTCTTTGAAAATAAATATATGATTCATCTGTAAACATTTCTCTGTCAGTTTCTTTCCCTCCAAATGTAAAACTGTCCAATGAGGTATGTCCCTTGTTGTCTCCGTTACATCCCGCCCACCTGTCAATCATGTCAGCTACATGCCTAACTATGGATAACACGTGTCGTTCATAAAGTCAAAAAAGAGACGATTTAAAAAATTCCCCCTCGTACAGTTTGTGACGATGATGACCGTAAATAATCAGACCTATTTAGTTGTTTTTTTGTAGCACGCTGTAAACATGTTTAATCAGGCTGTAAAAACATTATTTGTTGCATGTGTTGTGTATGTGACTTCTGGTGTTCCTGGATCCAGCCTCCAGTGGACCCTGGACGGACTGCAGGATTTTGAACTTCAACATTGGCTTCATATGTCAACACTGAGGGTCGGCTCTTGGTCAAATCAAATACTTTGTTAGAATGATAATTATGTTTACAGCTAGTAACTGGTCAGTGAGTGGTCTGAGAACATCTCACTGTTAGTATGAGGTCATTTAAAATGATCTTTGGTCAGTGTAGTACTTTTACCACATATCCAAATTCTTTCATTACTTAAAATCAAGCCGACTGTTTTAAGAGGAGTCTTTGTACATTAAAGAAGTAGTAGGAGTCAGTAGGTTTGTTTTTGAAACAGGATCATGACTTTAATCTACTACTACTAATCCTACTGTTGTGTTATGCTACATCTGTAAGGGTTGACATGATCACCCTAACTAGGTCAAGTTTCACTCTATTGACTTTGACACTTAATGCTAATCTGCTCCTCAATAGTTGGGTACTTTAATGACAATCACCCTAATCACTCCTGGTTTCACCTTATTGTTTTGGACACTTAATGCTAATCTCTGCTCCTTTATGTTGCTGAGCACTTTAATGGCCCAGTCTGCATCCCTGCATTGACTGTTTAATGACTGTACTCACACCTCTGGCACTACCTCAAACACCTCTGTACATGCACATGTAACTAGTTTCTAGAAGGTCAGCACTTTGTTTCTAAGGCTCTTTAACTGTTTACAGGTCTCTTTTAACCAGCACACATGTTTTTCTCTCCTTCACAGGTTATGTACATTATACTATATAAGTTTTAAGTCTAATGCTAACTGCACAGGCTTAACTTGTAATTATGTTTACTCTTAGTCACATAGGGGCTGCTAAATCTTGTCTGGGGGATTATTGTATACAGAGGGGAGGGGGGACAGCGGGTGTGTATTGTAACTAATGTCTTGTGTCCTGCCTGTCTGTATACTGCTACTGGATGCCTTGAATTCCCCTCGGGATCAATAAAGTATCTATCTATCTATCTATCTATCTATCTATCTATCTATCTATCTATCTATCTATCTATCTATCTATCTATCTATCTATCTATCTATCTATTTATCTATCTATCTATCTATCTATCTATCTATCTATCTATCTATCTATCTATCTATCTATCTATCTATCTATCTATCTATCTATCTATCTATCTATCTATCTATCTATCTGAGGTGAAGTATGTCTAAAGACAATATCAATGATCTGCTTCAGTCATCACTTTGAACATCTGATAGACAAACACAAGGAGCAAAGTTCAGCTCAATGTATTTCATGTAAATACAGTATGTGAACCAGCAGTGAGTGAAAACACATCTTCCAATGGAGATAAAGTTTAGTGGCTCTCTGACGCCTCCCTGTGGTCTCTCAGGTTTTGACAGCTTGTAATGCTGGTGCTCACAGGTCGCTCCGTTCTGACTGTAGTTGTAGAACCTGTTCAGTTTTTCTCTCTGTTCTTTTCACTTCTTTTTACATGATAGAAATGTGGGACTACAGTTTTTTTTAAATGTTTGCTTGTAGAGTATGCTTCCATGAGACAGAGAGTGGTTATGTATTCATCTTGAGAATCGGCCCTATCAGAGGCATGAAACATGAGTCACAGCTTGTTAACCCCTCCCTCTTCTTCCTGCTCTCACACACAGCCAGCTCCACTCTGACGTGTATTTCCTCCTTCTCTCCACATCAGATCTAATGTTTGAGGATGGGTTTAACCAACATGTGCGAGAGCAGACTGTGAACAAACACATGCTGTGTAGATCAGAGGTCAAACTAGTTTGATTTCTCAGTAAGTGAAACTCAGACAGTCGTTGTTACAGAGAGGAGAAATGGCACAGAAAGGAGTTCAGCTAGACCGGGAGGCTTTCTCTTGTTCCATCTGTCTGGATCTACTGAAGGATCCGGTGACTATTCCCTGTGGACACAGCTACTGCATGAAGTGTATTAAAAAACACTGGGACAAACAGAATGAGAAGAGAGTCTACAGCTGCCCTCAGTGCAGACAGGACTTCACACCGAGGCCTGTCCTGGTGAAAAGCACCATGTTAGCAGATTTAGTGGAGGAGCTGAAGAAGACTGGACTCCAAGCTGCTCCTGTTGATCTCTGCTATGCTGGACCTGAAGATGTGGCCTGTGATGTCTGCACCGGGAGGAAACTGAAAGCCTGTAAGTCCTGTCTGCAGTGTCTGATTTCTTACTGTGAGAAACACCTCCAGCCTCATTATGAACTACCTGCCTTTAAGAAACACAAGCTGGTGGAGCCCTCCAAGAAGCTCCAGGAGAACGTGTGCTCTCGTCATAATGAGGAGATGAAAGTATTTTGTCGCACTGATCAGCAGTCTATCTGTTATCTCTGTTTAATGGACGAACACAAAGGTCACGACACAGTCTCAGCTGCAGCAGAAATCAGCGAGAAGCAGAGAGAGCTCGAGGTGAGTCGACAAAACATCCAGCAGAGAATCCAGGACGGAGAGAAAGATGCGAAGCTGCTCCAACTGGAGGAGGAGGCTATCAATGGCTCTGCTGATAAAACAGTGAGGAACAGTGAGAAGATGTTCACTGAGCTGATCCGTCTCATGGAGAAAAGACGCTCTGATGTGACGCAGCAGGTCAGATCCCAGCAGCAAACTGAAGTGAGTCGAGTCAGAGAGCGTCAGGAGAAGCTGGAGCAGGAGATCACTGAGCTGAAGAGGAAAGACGCTGAACTGGAGAAGCTCTCACACACACAAGATCACAACCAGTTTCTACAGGACTACCCCTCAGTGTCAGCACTCAGTGAATCTACACACTCATCCAGCATCAAGATCCGTCCTCTGAGGTACTTTGAGGACGTGACAGCAGCTGTGTCAAAAGTCAGAGATAAACTACAGGACGTCCTGATAGACAAATGGACAAACATGTCACAGACACTGACTGAAGTGGATGTTTTACTGTCACAACCAGAACCAGAACCAGAACCAGAGCCCAAGACCAGAGCTGAGTTCTTAAGATATTCATGTGACATCACACTGGATCCAAACACAGCACAGACAGAGCTGTTATTATCTGATGAGAACAGAAAAGTAACAGTAATGAGAAAACATCAGTCTTATTCTCGTCACCCAGACAGATTCACTGTTTATCATCAGGTCCTGAGTAAAGAGAGTCTGACTGGACGTTGTTACTGGGAGGTGAAGAGGAGGGGAGGAGTTTCTGTAGCAGTCACATACAAGAATATCAGAAGAGCAGGGAACTCACTTGAATGTGTGTTTGGATATAATGACAAATCCTGTATGTTAGATTGTGACAACAACAGTTATTACTTTTGGTACAACAATGTCAGGACCACTGTCACAGGTCCTCGGTCCTCCAGAGTAGGAGTGTACCTGGATCACAGAGCAGGTATTCTGTCCTTCTACAGCATCTCTAAAACCATGACTCTCCTCCACAGAGTCCAGACCACATTCACTCAGCCTCTACATGCTGGACTTGGGTTTGATATCTTTGGAGGCTCTGCTGAGTTGTGTAAACTGAAGTAGACAGAAGTCATCAGGGGATAATGTGTTCACATCTGTGTTTTTTTTTTCATGTTTCTACAGAAAGTTGATTTTACTTTTCACACATACTACGATACTTTAACAAAAAGAGTAAAGACACATTTCTGGACCTTTTAGATTTGAATATCACATATGGACGTGGGACCTTCCTCTGACCTGTCTCTTTGAGCTCCCTCGTTTTCTTTGAATCCACAGCAGACATGGACCTGTGTGTAGTCATTCTGTTCACCTTTCACCATTACACGCACGCTTGCTTCTCTAACTCGTCTTCAAAAGAAAAAAAGGTGAACAGAAGTTTCCTCCTTCTCTCAGATTATTTCTTCTTTGTGATGTTTTCATTGTTTTCTTGTTCATCTTTGTTAAGCGTCTTTAATTATTCAGAAAAGGCGCTATGTTGCTTCCAGAGAGGGGGCGTGGTCAGACACAGCTCATTTACATATTTAAAGCTACAGACACAGAAACAGCCTGTTCTGAGCAGGGCTGAAATAGAGGGGTTTATAGACATGATCAAATACAGGATCAGAGTGGATTTACAACAACACACTTCACACACATGTTTAGAGGAGCTCTGACACTGATTTAACCTGAAGAGGAGAATATGTGACCTTTAAGTCATGAAGGCTGTCAGTGCTAGTGATGACTTTTGTTCTCTTATCTGTGCTGTATCGCTAACCATCGACTATTTGTAATGATGTAAAGATTTGAACTTCTTTGAAATTAAATCTATGATTCATCTGTAAACATTTCTCTGTCAGTTTCTTTCCCTCCAAATGTAAAACTGTCCAATGAGGTATCTTTAAAACATGAAGTGTGATCATCTAAAAACAACGCAACACTGAAGGAAATATTATCAGAGCAAAAATAAGAGACAAAGAATACGTCTTTATGCTGCTGATATGTGGAAGACACTGCATGAGAAAATCAAAGGAACAAACTGTCTGAATAATAAAATGACATGAAATGAAAGAGCGATTGTTTTAAACAGACTTTCAGTGGAGAGTAAAAAGACAGAAGACGTCTTGTTTTAAAGACTTTTACTGATTGGACTGAAACAATGAAGGCTTTATTGGAGGGATGTTAGTCTTCTAAAAAGTCAGAGTTACAGCTGCACATGGGTAGAGATGTGTCTCATATAGAAAAGTGTTCACTGTTTCAGACACTACCACTCTCCTTATTGGACTGTTTAGGTGTGGCTCTATTGTACCAGGCTATTTGTTCCCGTCATTACTGTGATTACAAGGTAAACACACATTTCTAAAAGAATTTAAACTTTCATTCAGGACTTGATGAGACTTGACTAGACTCCTTCTGTAACAAGCCAGCGTAGCTGATGTAGTATTTTATAGATCCCTTCTCAAAGATATTCCAGACTTTAACACGTTCTATTCAAGCGCTCCTCGTTACGTCCTGAACCAGGACGCAAGAACACGTCGCTTCATCTCCGTCTGTCTGAAATCAGCCGAGCAAACGTTTGGTGAACTCGCATCTCAAGTCGAGCTCGTTTGATTTTAATTTATTTTCGGCAGCACTTTGAGCCCCGTCCTTCAAATATATCGATATATAAATAAAAATATATTTATGTGTAATCCCCTGAAAGCTGCTTATAAAGAGAGAGAGAGAGAGGGAGGAGAATCACACGCTGTCAGTCTAACACCTTTAAAAAAAAATAAAAAATAAAATCCACCCTCCTGATTGGTCAGACCTACAGGACGAGCCGTGTGTGTGTTTCTGTGTGCGAGTGTGTTGTTGTTGTCTTTGTTGCTTCTATCCACTCCGGGCTTTCTGTGTGTGTGTGTGTGTGTGTGTGTGTGTGTGTGTGTCACGTCCTCGTGGTGGTGTTTGTTAGTAAGCGTCCTGCTGGTGCTGTTAAGTTTTTTTTGGATGTTTTACCTTCATGTGCCGGCGGTGACATGTGATCGTCCTGTCAGAGTAATAAAGCATTTATTGTGAGCAAAAAAAAAAAAAAAGTGTCACGCTGTTTTTGTATTTATTTAAAGACGTGTATCAGATACTTCTTTAGGAGTTTAGAAAAGGAGATTTAAATCTGTTGAGTTGAGCCTCCAACAGGTGAATTTATTTAACCTGAGGCGTTCAAAGACTTCAAAAAAATAATCGTTAAAACTTCAATTTTCACCATCATTATTAGCACGCTCTTATTTTGAAGGCTTGGATCTTCGTGGGGCGTGCACAAAAACCAGCAGACTTAGTTTGTTGAACTGGACTAAACTTCTCTGATATGAATCTTCTGAGTCAAAAAAAACACCTGACTGAAGTTTAAAAGTTTTGATGACACTTTTTAAAAGAGAAACCGAGCACACACACACACACACACACACACACACACTGTTTTCCAACATGATCATATATTTCATTAAATATATACAGAGTGAAGATCAGCTCTCAGTCCTCTTCATATTGTGCGCTTCAGCTTGTTCAGTCCAGTCGAGTCTTAAACTCAGAAGTTAGTTTGGATTATTTGACGATCCACGATGGATCTTTTTTAATTGCCTCGTTCTCTGGACCCAAGATGGCGACGCCACACGTCATCTGACCCACGCCGAGGTATCTGCAGCGGGAGGAGGGAAGAAAACAGAGTCAACACTGGACGTGGTGAATAAACATGTGAGGAGACGTAAAGAGTTGTTACCTTTCAGCCGCGTCCACCAGACTTTGGTGAGTGACGGCAAAAAGTCTCTCTCTGTGATTCTGCTTCATCTCATCCGTGACGCCGCTGAGGAAGCGTCCCATTCCTGCAACACGAACACAGAGTGAGCAGAGCCGACGGCGGACACACGAACTGAAGACAGATAAGAGCAGTGAGGGAGGACCTTTGTCTGCGGGAGCCACAGGAGAGTCCACGGCTGAGAAGACGGACAGTTTAGCTTCATCGATGTCCTGCTGGCTGAAGTGTCCCGACTTCGCCCAGTCCACGCCTCGACGAAACGCAGACAAGGTCTGCAGCGAGTTTGGATCCCTGAGAGAAGTACGAGAAACAAAAGGTCAACACAGTCTGTCAGAGGAGAGATTAGAGATGGATTCAAATCCTGCTGCGGGTTTATTAAGAGCTTCATGGTTCAGACTCCACCGCTCAGGTGGTCTGGTCCAGGTCTGCTGTCTGTCCCCAGAGTCCCAACCAAACATGGAGGAGCAGCGTTCAGCTTCTATGCTCCGTATATCTGGAACAAACTCCCAGAAACCTGCAGGTCTGCTGAAACTCTCAGCTCTTTAAAATCCAGGTAAAAAAAATAAAAGAAATAATAATAAAAAAATAAAATAAAATAAAATCCAGGTTAAAAAAATAAAAAAATAAAATAAAATCCAGGTAAAAAAAATATATAAAATAAAATCCAGGTTAAAATAAAATAAAAAACAAAATAAAATCCAGGTAAAAAAATAAAATAATATAAAATCCAGGTTAAAAAAAAAAAAATAAAAAAATAAAATGCAGGTAAAAAAAAATAAAAAAATAAAATATAATCCAGGCAAAAAAAAAATACTATAAATAAATGAAATCCAGCTTAAAAAGATAAAAAATAAATAAACAAAAACCAAATAAAATCAAATAAAAAAACTGATTTTATTTCATATATATATATATATATATATATATATATATATATATATATATATAATAAAATAAAATCCAGGTTAAAAAAAAATAATAATAAAATAAAATGCAGATTAAAAGAATAAAAAAATAAAA
Organism: Symphodus melops; assembly: GCF_947650265.1. Classification (NCBI taxonomy): domain Eukaryota; kingdom Metazoa; phylum Chordata; class Actinopteri; order Labriformes; family Labridae; genus Symphodus; species Symphodus melops. Next base: position 26,488,484 of record NC_136697.1, on the reverse strand, counting down.
TAAAATCCAGTTAAAAAAAAAACTACAAATAAATAAAATCCAGCTTAAAAAGATAAAAAATAAATAAACAAAAACCAAATAAAATCAAATAAAAAACGGATTTTATTTTAACTATTTTTACTTGAACATATTTTAAGTTTTAAGATCTTTAAATGTTCTATTTTAATGTTTCTCTTCTTTCCTGTCATGATGCTTTCTGATGTCTTGTGTTTAAACTCGTCAATGAGCTCTTATTTCAGAAACTGGCAACAAATCTCTTCCTGCAAATCAACTCGAATCAGATTAAAATGGAGGCGGACAAAGAGCGTCTTCACACTGTGACGAGCGCGGTGTCACTGCCTCTCACCTGTACGAGTAAAAACAGAAAAGACCTCCTCCCATCCTGGCCCCGCCCCCGTAGGCTCCTCCCTTCTCCCTGATCTCTCCGTGCAGAAACTTAGCCGTCATCATCCTCGCCAAGATGCACAAACTAGAAGAGAAAAACAAAAAAGGATTCATCACAGTGAAGATGAAGTCAAAACAAAGAGCAGGAAGTGATGTCACTCAGGTGAGGTTACCTGGCGTAGTCGTGGTGGCAGAAAGGTACCGTGCGAATACTCTCGCTGATGAAGTGAACGGGGAAGGGCAGCTGGAAGAAGGTCTTCATCTGACACGGCTGGAAGCTCGGCTCCTGAGAGGTCGAGGAGGAAGAGGAGGAGACATCTTTACTGTACCAAATGAGAAGCCGCAGACACACCTGCAGAGTCCTGAGAGGAGCAGGTGAGCAAATACTAAACACCAGAACACACACACACACACACACACACACACACACACACACACAGGATAGTGTTGACTGCATCATGCACGTGAACGATGACGGACTGTTTGGTGTTTTTGTTAAGTTTCCTTCTTGGTTTATTTTTGTGTCGCTCTCCTCGTCTTTTCCATCATTTCATCGTCTTTAATCTGCTTTGTAATCTGATGTCAGCCGACCACGACAGGGATTTATTTAGAGCACTGCTTCAGCTTCAGGACTCACCACGCGTCTCCTCCTGACACTTCAACTTCACTTTATTTATTTTATATGAGAAATGTTTGAACACGTGAGACAGAATGAAGGAAACAGGTTTTAAAAAAAGCACTGTGCAGACTTTTTGAAAACAGCTGATGAGGAGGAGCAGGAGGAGGAGGAGGAAGAGGAGGAGGAGGAAGAGGAGGAGGAGGAGGAGAAGAAGCAGGAGGATGAGAAGGAGGAGGAGGAGAAGGAGGAGGAAGAGGAGGAGAAGGAGGAGGAGGAGGAGAAGGAGAAGAAGGATGAGGAGGAGAAGAAGCAGGAGGAGGAGGAGAAGAAGACGGAGGAGGAGAAGAAAGAGAAGCAGGAGGAGCAGAGGAGGAGGAGCAGAGGAGGAGAAGAAGGAAGAGGAGAAGCAGGAGGAGGAGAAGAAGAAGAGGAGGAGGAGAAGGAGGAGGAGGAGAAGGAAGAGGAGGAGCAGCAGGAGGAGGAGGAGAAGGAGGAGGAGGAGGGGGAGGAAGAGGAAGAGGAGGAGAAGAAGCAGGAGGAGGAGGAGGAGGAGGAGGAAGAGGAGGAGAAGAAGCAGGAGGAGAAGAAGCAGGAGGAGGAGGAGAAGGAGAAGAAGAATGAGGAGGAGAAGAGGCAGGAGGAGGAGAAGCAGGAGGAGGAGAAGAAGGAGAAGAAGGATGAGGAGGAGTAGAAGAAGAAGATGGAGGAGGAGAAAGAGAAGCAGGAGGAGGAGGAGGAGGAGAAGAAGGAGGAGGAGAAGAAGACAGAGGAAGAGGAGGAGAAGAAGATGGAGGAGGAGAAGGAGGAGAAGGAGAAGGAGGAGGAAGAGGAGGAGCAGGAGGAAGAGGAGGAGAAGCAGGAGGAGGAGGAGGAGGATAAGAAGGAGGAGGAGGAGGAGGAGGAGAAGAAGATGGAGGAGGAGAAGGAGGAGAAAGAGGAGGAGAAGCAGGAGGAGGAGGAGACTTTTTGAAAACAGCTGCGAGCCAGAGATACAGAGATGATAGAAGAGAAACTTACAGAGATGAGTTTCCGACTCAGCCCCGAGTCATCCGATTGGTCGAGAGGCCTCTTTAGAAAATAAAGAAATAAAGAGAACACATCATCTAATCTGAGCTGTGACTGGTTTCTCCCTCTGATTTGTTCGTCGACAGTTTACCTCGATGATGTCACTCCTGACCGCTCGGCGCTCCTTTCTGTTTTCAGCCACGTCCTTCATGAAGCTCTCCAGCTGAGCTGCCGTGTCCGACATTCTCTGCGGAGTCGCGTTTATGGCGCACCTGTAAGAGACGAGCGTGACCGACAACCACGACGCGGTGACAGGACTTTAACACAGAGCTGTCACCATGGAGACGACGGTGGTCTCGTGGTTAGAGCACGCCCAAATCTGACCTCTGACCTCTCTCTCTCTCTCTCACCTCATGTTGTCGGGGTTGAGAAGGTGCTTCTTGATCCTGACGAGCGTTCGGATGACTTGGCTGAGGTCGGACATCTCAGCGACCCGCTTCATGAACTTCACCTGAAGTTCAAAGTGAGAACACGAGACGGCTGTTTCACAAAAGACGGATCAAATATGAAGCGGGAGGAAAAACTAAAACCTAAAATCACCATGACAACACGGCGTGAGTCTCGGTTACCTGCTCCATCCCGCCAAACGTCTCTTGAAGGTCTCCTGCTGGAGTCAGGTGACGGCCTGCGCGCGTCATAGCGTACATGTGGCCCGAGTACGAGATCCCGTTGGCTAACTCCTGCGCTGACATCATCACCAGCACTCTCAGGCGCTCCGCCTCGTCCAAGTGAGGGCCTGTTGAATATGTGGCTCCACAGCTGGAACATGTGAGGAAGGTTTTCTCTCCAGGCAGGAGGAGGACAGGAGGACGCCTGGAACAGAAGGACACCTGCGTCACCACGAGCTTCGTCTGCACGTTTCTCTCTGACAGTCTGTCAGAGTCGGATCAGGCTCGGCTCCCTCCTCACCACCACGGTCCAGAACCCTGAGCTCCTTCAGCTCCCTACAGCAGCTGGTACTGACCTGCTCGTACATGTCCAGCTGGGTGGAGTCGGGGGACGACCTGGGTGGGAGACGGACATTCCCCCGGTCCTCAGCTCCATCTGCTGGGACTGTTGTCTGTAGTCCAGAGCTCCACAGCCCATCCTGGTCAAACGGACAGAGACAATGATGTCACACGAGTCCAGGAGTAAAGAGGAAGGCAGAACATGGCCGATCATCAGATGAACGTACTTGGTGACGACGCTGCAGAAGAGCGGCACGTACAGCCTGAGCTCCTCCGGCAGCGTGTTCAGACTGCACATGGCTCGGAAGTACACTAAGCCGTTGGTGGGCTGCTCGCAGTACTGGACCGGCACGCCGCCTGAGGAGACATTTATTGAACACGCTCTGTGGACCTGGGTGATCAGTCCTTTAGTTTCATGTTGGAGAAACGCCGTACCTGCTGTGCTGATCTGAACACGAGTTACAGGATGGTCGGCTCGATGTCCCACACTTTCAGCGCGGCAAACAGGAGGCGTCCTGCGCTTTGCTCTGAGCAGCCAGCAGCTCAGACCTTAACCGAGGAGGAGGAGGAGGAGGAGGGGGAGGGGGGGGGGGGAGGGGGAGGAGGAGGAGGAGGAGGAGGAGGGGGAGGAGGAGGAGGGGGGAGGAGGAAGAAGAGGAGGGGGAGGAGGAGGAGGAGGGGGAGGAGGAAGAAGAGGAGGGGGAGGAGGAGGAGGGGGAGGAGGAGGAGGAGGAGGAGGGGGGGGGAGGAGGAGGAGGGGGAGGAGGAGGGGGAGGAGGAGGAGGGGGAGGAGGAAGAAGAGGAGGGGGAGGAGGAGGAGGAGACAAAGGAGGAGAAGGAGGGGGAGGAGAAGGAGGAGGAGGAGCAGCAGCAGGAGGAGGAGCAGAGGAGACATGATTTGATAAGTGTTGATCAGAGGAGCAGCAGGAGGAGGAGCAGCAGGAGGAGGAGGAGCAGCAGGAGGAGGAGGAGGAGAAGACGAAGGAAAAGAAGGAGCAGCAGCAGGAGGAGGAGGAGCAGAGGAGGAGGAGGAGCAGAGGAGTCATGAGTTGATAAGTGTTGATCAGAGGAGCAGCAGGAGGAGGAGGAGCAGAGGAGGAGGAGGAGCAGAGGAGACATGAGTTGATAAGTGTGGATCAGAGGAGCAGCAGGAGGAGCAGAGGAGGAGGATGAGCAGAGGAGTCATGAGTTGATAAGTGTGGATCAGAGGAGCAGCAGGAGGAGCAGGAGGAGGAGGAGCAGAGGAGTCATGAGTTGATAAGTGTGGATCAGAGGAGCAGCAGGAGGAGCAGGAGGAGGAGGAGCAGAGGAGTCATGATTTGATAAGTGTTGATCAGAGGAGCAGGAGGAGGAGGAGGAGCAGCAGGAGGAGGAGGAGCAGAGGAGACATGAGTTGATAAGTGTGGATCAGAGGAGCAGCAGGAGGAGGAGGAGGAGCAGAGGAGACATGAGTTGATAAGTGTGGATCAGAGGAGCAGGAGGAGGAGGAGGAGCAGAGGAGACATGAGTTGATAAGTGTGGATCAGAGGAGCAGGAGGAGGAGGAGCAGAGGAGTCATGAGTTGATAAGTGTGGATCAGAGGAGCAGGAGGAGGAGGAGGAGCAGGAGGAGGAGGAGCAGAGGAGACATGAGTTGATAAGTGTGGATCAGAGGAGCAGCAGGAGGAGCAGCAGGAGGAGGAGGAGCAGAGGAGACATGAGTTGATAAGTGTGGATCAGAGGAGCAGGAGGAGGAGGAGGAGCAGGAGGAGGAGGAGCAGCACTTTGTACCTTTTTCATAGATGTCTTTCCTGTCGCTGTCTGACAGAACCTGGATCTTCCTCTGGAGCTTCTCCTTCTCAGCTTTGGCCTGTTTCTCTACGTAGCCCTCGTCTGGACTCATGGACAGGGTCAGTCTGTGAGTGTTCTCCTGTAAGGGGGAACAGAAAGGATGTGAACCCGCTGAGGTGGACCTGGAGAACAGACCCAGTATTTGGCCTTCAGGCAGCATCAGTGACAGCTTTATTCTTGGTCTGGATCCGACAGGTACAAACCATCTTCAGTCTAAAATGTCACATATTGTAAGTCCTCTCCCAGAGTGACGCACCTTGAAGTAGTGCTTGACTTTGTCCTGCAGGAAGCCAGGGTTTTCCTTCAGGGTCTGTTTGAACTTGGCCACGCTGTCGTTGATCTGCAGCAGCTGCACCGGGTCGCCATCGTGATTCCACGACGATGCGATGTACTAAAAACAAAAACACATAAAGAAGCGAGGACAAAAAAAAAAATCAAGCATCTTCCAAAGTGTGAAAATCAGAACATCTCCTTTCAAAGCTCCCACATGGAGGTTTGTAAACACATGTTGGTGAACTCACCGAGGCCAGAGACAGGCCGAAGTTTGTGGACTGGTGCTTCATCTGGATCTCGATCTTATGCAGGAGAGCCTCGATTCTCTCCTCCTCAAAGCCGCTCCTGTCGGTGACGAGGAGGAGTCGTCACATCTCACCATACGACTCATTATCCTTCATGTGTGAGCAGACCCTACTGCTGTTCTGCTCTTGTTGTTTTCACAGGATTTCTCTGGACTACAAAGTCCAGAGAGTCCCATTTTTAAAATCTCTTTAAAAATCACATTTGTTGACGGCGTTATGAAAACAAGGTGACGCCTCGGAGAGAGCACGTTTAATCAAAGCCTTCAACACAAAGAGGAGGAGCGTGGGACTCACTCGATGATGTCGTCGATGGTTTGGCTGATGATTCCCTTCACTCTCTCGGCGTCCTCCTCGGCCATCCCCTGCAGTCCGATACTGAACGACGCCTCTTTGGTGCTGCCGTCGTATCTGCACACACACACACAACAACACAAAGCTCTACTCACATACGTCTGCAGCAGACGAGGCTCAGCAGACTGATGCTCACCCTCACATGAGTTCAACAGTTTACTCAGATGTTCAACTCTTCCTTTAATGTACTGATGAATCCTCCTGCCCTCTACAGGTTGAACCCAGCTACTGCAGGTAAATTCTTCTCTTGGCTTATCTGGTGTTGGGTGACGTTTGAGGAGCCAGCTGTCGTCATTAAAACTCTTTAAATTCATGTCAGAGGAAATAAACAGATTGAAAGAGTCGCATGGATTGACAATAATTCAAATCTACGCTGCTGGCTGTAAAATATGTTTGTTTCCAAACTCTGAAGCAATAACGTTAAAAATCCTCCAGGGGGCATCATTCCCTCATCCTGTCCTCAGGATCAAACAGACGTGGTTCTGGATCCTGGAGGTCGTGGCCTAAAGGAGGCTCTAGTTTGTCACTTTGGAGTCCTGTGTTGCTCCTCACCCGACAACCGAGGAGAAGTCACTTCCTATGTTGGGTTCGATGAGAGCCTTGTAGAAGGGCGAGTTCGGTCCAGAGATCATGAGAGACGACAGCAGGCTGAGGGTGAATCCTTCAAACGTGTCAGTGATGCTGCAGCGAGAAAAAAAACAAAACAGATTTTTTTTTTTAGATATTTCTGAATGATGGGACAGGTCAGAAACTTTTCTGTGCTGAGGAAGACTCTCGGTTTGTGTAAAGTCAACGTGACGTGAATAAGGAGAAGAAAGGGGAGGGGGGGCTCTTTTGTGGCGTCTTAATCTTAATGCAGAATAAAAAAAGAAATATATATATTTTTTGATCTTACTCTCCCAGCAGGTAGCTCACACACAGCGTGTTCTGCCGGGCCGGATCAGGGGCCAGAGCGTCCGGGCTGCAGGTCACATGGTCCTCTCTCTGAGAATTCACAGTGACGTCAAAATGACTAATCAACACATTTCAGAGTTTGAACAGAAGTTACAGGAGCGTGTCCGGGTTGATGAAACTCACAGGGCTGCTCCAGTGCGGCTGGGGGGGGACCGCCGTGTTCGGGTCGATGCGATCAAACTTGGACAGGGCTTCCTCTTCGATCTGCTTCAGATGCTGCTCCAACGGCAGATCTCCATACGTGAAGAACCTGAAGGACACGTCGAGGTTTCCTGTGTGTCTCATATTAACATATTATTGTTGAACAGCTGCTCTCATTTCTTCATGTCCCTTCTAGGCTAACGGTGTACGTGTGTGTGTGTGTGTGTGTCTACCTGGCGTTGCTGGGATGGTAATGCGTGGCGTGGAACTGCTTGAGCTGTTCCCAGGTGAGGTCAGGGATGGCGAGAGGCTCTCCTCCGGACACCACAGAGTACGTGTGGTCCGGGTACAGCTTGTTCTGGAGGTGCTGGGCGTACACACGCTCGTTGTCGGACTTTAAAAACAAACAACAAAACAAACACACACACAAGCAAACGTTAAAAACTCACCGATTCAATTCGTCTCAAATCTGTTCGTCTCATATCTGTAACTTGTCTCGGGCCACGTGTCACCCAGCGTTTATTTTTCTGAGCGTCTTTGTTCCCAATGTTGTAAAACGGTGACTCGGAAAGTGTGGACTTACAAAAGCTCCTTTCATTTCGTTGAACACCACGCCTTTAAACACCAGGGGGGAGTTGGGATCTTTTGGGTTTTCATTCTCCAGCCTCCAGCCCTCCTGCCTGCAAGAATCCACACAAACAGAAGTGAACTAATTACAGAGAGCGGATTCTTATCACACACTGTTACAAACAAGTGATTTCTGAAGGGTCTTGGTTTGTAAGATATCCTCCGAACGCAAATGTGGACGTCGATCCACGTCGTCAGCGACGTCTTAAAAAGCACTCGTGTTGTTGTTTTAATTCCACCAGCTGGTCTCGGCTACAATTCGTCGGCTTACTTTAGCGACCCAATACTATCAAGTAAAATAAAACAAATATAAAAAACAATATGAGAGAAGTAGCGGTCAGAACTCACCAGAAATCCTGCTCTCGTAAACACGGGAAGAAAGCCGCATCCAGATAGACGGAGAGAAGATTCTGGAAGTCTTTTCCATTTTGGGTTGAGAACGGATACATGGTGTAGTCGCTGGCTGTTGACGAGGGAGGCAACAAGAAAAAAATAATAATGTCACACATAAAGCTCATCGACAAGACACAGTAACTAATCAGACCTATCTATCTATCTATCTATCTATCTATCTATCTATCTATCTATCTATCTATCTATCTATCTATCTATCTATCTATCTATCTGAGGTGAAGTATGTCTAAAGACAATATCAATGATCTGCTTCAATCATCACTTTGAACATCTGACAGACAAAAACAAGGAGCAAAGGTCAGCTCAATGTATTTAATGTAAATACAGTATGTGAACCAGCAGTGAGTGAAAACACATCTTCCAATGGAGATAAAGTTCAGTGGCTCTCTGGCAATGCTGGACTGTTACTTAGCTGGCAGCTTACCTGTTTAAGAAGACAAACATTTGTTTCAGTGACTCTTTAAGAAATGACTTTAACTCTGAGATCAACTCCAAGTCTGACATTTTGTTTAAGATGAATTGGGACCACTTTTATAATAAGTAAAGATTGGAGTGCATTGGGCCGTGGAGGTGCAATAGGGGCAGAGTGATCGGTTGGACAGGGTTTTAATTTCTGAAGTTTCTGCACTTGACTTGTTTGGGGTTCTTCTTAGAATAGACTGGTATAGTAATGACATATTTCAAGCTGTCAAAATCTGAGACACCACAGGGAGGCGCCAGAGAGCCACTGAACTTTATCTCCATTGGAAGATGTGTTTTCACTCACTGCTGGTTCACATACTGTATTTACATTAAATACATTGAGATGACCTTTGCTCCTTGATTTTGTCTGTCAGATGTTCAATGTGATGACTGAAGCAGGGTCAACATGAAACACTAAACAGACTGCTGCCCAGGAGCTCTGGAACGTCTGCTCTGAATGGTGTGACACGTTCAGAGCTGTGTGGTGTTTGGCTACCAAGAAGCTTTCCTCCTTTTTTTTAATTATGAGCTTTTGGTTGGATGAACTTAAGAGAAAAATAATGTTTGACTGTTTTATTTAAAAGTGTTGTGTAGTAACGGGTGGTGTTGAAATGACTACACTTCTAGTGCTGGTGTTGCTCATGTCTGATAAAGCAGCCGTTAAAAACAACGGGGCTTTGTGTTGTGTATTTTGTAATAAATGACGAGCTTGTTTTTGTACCAGGCTGTAAAACACATCTTCCAATGGAGATAAAGTTCAGTGGCTCTCTGACGCCTCCCTGTGGTCTCTCAGGTTTTGACAGCTTGTAATGCTGGTGCTCACAGGTCGCTCCGCTCTGACTGTAGTTGTAGAACCTGTTCAGTTATTCTCTGTGTTTTATTCACTTCTTTTTACATGATAGAAATGTGGGACTACAGTTTTTTTACATGTTTGCTTATAGAGTTTGCTTCCATGAGACAGAGAGTGGTTATGTATTCATGTTGAGAATCGGCCCTATCAGAGGCATGAAACATGAGTCACAGCTTGTTAACCCCTCCCTCTTCTTCCTGCTCTCACACACAGCCAGCTCCACTCTGACGTGTATTTCCTCCTTCTCTCCACATCAGATCTAATGTTTGAGGATGGGTGTAACCAACATGTGCGAGAGCAGACTGTGAACAAACACATGCTGTGTAGATCAGAGGTCAAACTAGTTTGATTTCTCAGGAAGTGAAACTCAGACAGTCGTTGTTACCGAGAGGAGAAATGGCACAGAAAGGAGTTCAGCTAGACCGGGAGGCTTTCTCTTGTTCCATCTGTCTGGATCTACTGAAGGATCCGGTGACTATTCCCTGTGGACACAGTTACTGTATGAAGTGTATTAAAAACCACTGGGATACACAGGATGAGAAGAGAGTCTACAGCTGCCCTCAGTGCAGACAGGACTTCACACCGAGGCCTGTCCTGGTGAAAAACACCATGTTAGCAGTTTTAGTGGAGGAGCTGAAGAAGACTGGACTCCCAGCTGCTCCTGCTGATCTCTGCTATGCTGGACCTGAAGATGTGGCCTGTGATGTCTGCACCGGGAGGAAACTGAAAGCCTGTAAGTCCTGTCTGCAGTGTCTGGCCTCTTACTGTGAGAATCACCTCCAGCCTCATTTTGAAGCAGCTCCATTAAAGAAACACAAGCTGGTGGAGCCCTCCAAGAAGCTGCAGGAGAACGTCTGCTCTCGTCATAATGAGGAAATGAAAGTATTTTGTCGCACTGATCAGCAGTCTATCTGTCTCCTCTGTTTAATGGACGAACACAAAGGTCACGACACAGTCTCAGCTGCAGCAGAAAGGAGCGAGAAGCAGAGAGAGCTCGAGGTGAGTCGACAAAACATCCAGCAGAGAATCCAGGACGGAGAGAAAGATGTGAAGCTGCTCCAACAGGAGGTGGAGGCTATCAATGGCTCTGCTGATAAAACAGTGAGGAACAGTGAGAAGATGTTCACTGAGCTGATCCGTCTCATGGAGAAAAGACGCTCTGATGTGACGCAGCAGGTCAGATCCCAGCAGCAAACTGAAGTGAGTCGAGTCAGAGAGCGTCAGGAGAAGCTGGAGCAGGAGATCACTGAGCTGAAGAGGAAAGACGCTGAACTGGAGAAGCTCTCACACACACAAGACCACATCCAGTTTCTACAGGACTACCCCTCAGTGTCAGCACTCAGTGAATCTACACACTCATCCAGCATCAAGATCCGTCCTCTGAGGTACTTTGAGGACGTGACAGCAGCTGTGTCAGAAGTCAGAGATAAACTACAGGACGTCCTGACAGACAAATGGACAAACATCTCACAGACACTGACTGAAGTGGATGTTTTACTGTCACAACCAGAACCAGAACCAGAGCCCAAGACCAGAGTTGAGTTCTTAAAATATTCATGTGACATCACACTGGATCCAAACACAGCACACACACTGCTGTTATTATCTGATGGGAACAGAAAAGTAACATTCATGAGTGAAGATCAGTCTTATTCTAGTCACCCAGACAGATTCACTGATTATGAACAGGTCCTGAGTAAAGAGAGTCTGACTGGACGTTGTTACTGGGAGGTGGAGAGGAGAGGAGGAGGAGTTTGTGTAGCAGTCACATACAAGAATATCAGCAGAGCAGGGAACTCAGTTGAATGTTTTTTTGGAGGTAATGACAAATCTTGGAGGTTAGATTGTTTCGACAACAGTTATAACTTTTGGTCCAACAATGTCAGGACTCCTGTCTCTGGTCCTCGGTCCTCCAGAGTAGGAGTGTACCTGGATCACAGAGCAGGTATTCTGTCCTTCTACAACATCTCTGAAACCATGACTCTCCTCCACAGAGTCCAGACCACATTCACTAAGCCTCTACATGCTGGACTCGGGTTTTTCTGGCCTCCTGGAGACTCTGCTGAGTTGTGTAAACTGAAGTAGACAGAAGTCATCAGGGGATAATGTGTTCACATCTGTGTTTTTTTTTCATGTTTCTGCAGAAAGTTGATTTTACTTTTCACACATACTACGATACTTTAACAAAAAGAGTAAAGACACATTTCTGGACTTTTTAGATTTGAATATCATATGTGGACGTGGGACCTTCCTCTGACCTGTCTCTTTGAGCTCCCTCGTTTTCCTTGAATCCACAGCTTGAATCGTTTGTTGTGGCTCTGTGCCAACTTCTACTTTTATAGTTTTTATAGTACACCTTCAGTGTATAACTTTATGTATCCTGTGGATACTTTTTCGTGTTTTCATGGAAATAGCAGCGTAAAACTTTCTTATTCAAGGGAGAAGCTGCTCTCACTCTGGACAGCGGGACAAGCCGGCATCGTTCACCCGATACCTGAGGAGCTGAGGCGGCGGTACAGAGGCTGTAGAGCCGGCGCCAAGCTAAAGGCTAGGCTAGCGGCTAAGCGATGGAGGTACAAGCCCTCGGTTCCGGTGATAGTTATGGGGAACGTAAACTGTCTAACCAACAAGACAGACGAGCTGGCTGCTCTCGTGAGGAACAAGCGGACATTTAGAGAGTGCAGTTTAATGTGCCTCCCAGAAACCTGGCTGACTCAAAACAGCCCGGACGCTAACGTGGACCTACCGGGCTTCACTACAGTGAGAGCGGACAGAGACACGAAACGCAGCGGCTAACGGAAAGGAGGAGGACTCGTGCTGTTTATTAACACCAGATGGAGCCACCATGGACATGTTACTGTGAAGGAGGCAACGTGCAGCAAAGACATCGAGCTGCTGGCGGTAGGTCTCCGTCCTTACTACATGCCCAGGGAGTTCGAGAACTTCACCACTGATTTCATCTACCAGCTGTGCACGGAGGAGGGCCGCGGCGTGTTGGACTGCAGGAAGAACATCCTGGGTCACATGCAGCAGGTCGTGCACACACACACACTCTTACACACACACTGTAACATGTGCTCACATTTGTTTTGTGGTTTCAGACGTTTGTTTGTTGTTGAAACAGGATTTGTGATGATGTTAAACATGATTGCGATCTCTCCTGTCACAGGGAGGAGCTCCGTCTCCGTTCGACAGAAACTTTGGGACTAAAGTCGCTGCTAAAGCCGTCCAGTGGATCACGAGGACGCTCAAGTACTCTTACAAAGGAGGTGTGTGTGTGTGTGTGTGTGTGTGTGTGTGTGTGTGTGTGTGTGTGTGTGTGTGTGTGTGTGTGTGTGCGCTCAGAGAGGCTGACTCCATTTCTTTTCCGTGCAGGTCGAGTGTTTGCGAACTCCGAGGACACGGCCTGCCTGCTCGGGATGCGTCGCAGAGCGCTCGTCTTCCAGCCCGTCTCTCAGCTCAGGGACGAGACGGACTTTGTGTAAGATAAAACTTATTTTTTTTAAAGTGGGCGGGGTTAGACGTTCAGGGCGCAGACATCTTGGGCTTCCTTTCACAAAATGCAGTCACCTGATTGGTCCAGAGGGAACCTCATCACTCATGACCTAAATGAGATTTGTGTTTGTTTCGTCTTCACGCTGAAGTAAACGCCTTGCGTCCTCGCGTCTCGTCTCCTCAGGCACAGGATCCCGAAGGAGCAGTGGTGGCTGAAGCTCCGCCCTCTGATGAAAATCCTCGCCAAGTACAAGACGAGCTACGACGTGTCCGACTCCGGCCAGCTGGAACACGTGACCCGGATCCGCCCGAAAGAGAGCAAGACCTCAGCGACCATCTGAAGCCCCGCCCACTCCCCTCCCCCCCTCCTGCCACCTCCGACACTGCCGCTGAAAGACGAGAGCTTCAACTCTGACAAGAACGCCGCTCGACTAAACGGCGCCAGCTGCTCACACGACGACTGATTGACTGCAGATGAATTAAAGTGGAGGTTTGAATCTTCAGCTTGGAGGCTGATTTGGAGACGAGCTCCTTCTGTAACAAGCCAGCGTAGCTGATGTAGTATTTTATAGATCCCTTCTCAAAGATATTCCAGACTTTAACACGTTCTATTCAAGCGCTCCTCGTTACGTCCTGAACCAGGACGCAAGAACACGTCGCTTCATCTCCGTCTGTCTGAAATCAGCCGAGCAAACGTTTGGTGAACTCGCATCTCAAGTCGAGCTCGTTTGATTTTAATTTATTTTCGGCAGCACTTTGAGCCCCGTCCTTCAAATATATCGATATATAAATAAAAATATATTTATGTGTAATCCCCTGAAAGCTGCTTATAAAGAGAGAGAGAGAGAGAGGAGAATCACACGCTGTCAGTCTAACACCTTTAAAAAAAAAAAAAGTCCACCCTCCTGATTGGTCAGACCTACAGGACGAGCCGTGTGTGTGTTTCTGTGTGCGAGTGTGTTGTTGTTGTTGTTGTTGTTGCTTCTATCCACTCCGGGCTTTCTGTGTGTGTGTGTGTGTGTGTGTGTGTGTGTCACGTCCTCGTGGTGGTGTTTGTTAGTAAGCGTCCTGCTGGTGCTGTTAAGTTTTTTTTGGATGTTTTACCTTCATGTGCCGGCGGTGACATGTGATCGTCCTGTCAGAGTAATAAAGCATTTATTGTGAGCAAAAAAAAAAAAAAAAAAGTGTCACGCTGTTTTTGTATTTATTTAAAGACGTGTATCAGATACTTCTTTAGGAGTTTAGAAAAGGAGATTTAAATCTGTTGAGTTGAGCCTCCAACAGGTGAATTTATTTAACCTGAGGCGTTCAAAGACTTCAAAAAAATAATCGTTAAAACTTCAAATTTCACCATCATTATTAGCACGCTCTTATTTTGAAGGCTTGGATCTTCGTGGGGCGTGCACAAAAACCAGCAGACTTAGTTTGTTGAACTGGACTAAACTTCTCTGATATGAATCTTCTGAGTCGAAAAAAAAAACACCTGACTGAAGTTTAAAAGTTTTGATGACACTTTTTAAAAGAGAAACCGAGCACACACACGCACACACACACACACACACACACACACACACACACTGTGTTTTCCAACATGATCATATATTTCATTAAATATATACAGAGTGAAGATCAGCTCTCAGTCCTCTTCATATTGTGCGCTTCAGCTTGTTCAGTCCAGTCGAGTCTTAAACTCAGAAGTTAGTTTGGATTATTTGACGATCCACGATGGATCTTTTTTAATCGCCTCGTTCTCTGGACCCAAGATGGCGACGCCACACGTCATCTGACCCACGCCGAGGTATCTGCAGCGGGAGGAGGGAAGAAAACAGAGTCAACACTGGACGTGGTGAATAAACATGTGAGGAGACGTAAAGAGTTGTTACCTTTCAGCCGCGTCCACCAGACTTTGGTGAGTGACGGCAAAAAGTCTCTCTCTGTGATTCTGCTTCATTTCATCCGTGACGCCGCTGAGGAAGCGTCCCATTCCTGCAACACGAACACAGAGTGAGCAGAGCCGACGGCGGACACACGAACTGAAGACAGATAAGAGCAGTGAGGGAGGACCTTTGTCTGCGGGAGCCACAGGAGAGTCCACGGCTGAGAAGACGGACAGTTTAGCTTCATCGATGTCCTGCTGGCTGAAGTGTCCCGACTTCGCCCAGTCCACGCCTCGACGAAACGCAGACAAGGTCTGCAGCGAGTTTGGATCCCTGAGAGAAGTACGAGAAACAAAAGGTCAACACAGTCTGTCAGAGGAGAGATTATAGATGGATTCAAATCCTGCTGCGGGTTTATTAAGAGCTTCATGGTTCAGACTCCACCGCTCAGGTGGTCTGGTCCAGGTCTGCTGTCTGTCCCCAGAGTCCCAACCAAACATGGAGGAGCAGCGTTCAGCTTCTATGCTCCGTATATCTGGAACAAACGCCCAGAAAACTGCAGGTCTGCTGAAACTCTCAGCTCTTTAAAATCCAGGGAAAAAAAAATAAAAAAAAATAAATAAAATCCAGGTTAAAAAATAAATGAATAAATAAATAAAATCCAGGTAAAAAAAAAAAATAATAATAATAAAAAATACAAATAAAATCCAGGTTAAAAAAAATAAAAATAAAATAAAATCCAGGTAAAAAAAAGATAATAATAATAAAAAATAGATAAAATTCTGGTTAAAAATAAAAAAAAGACATAAAATAAAATCCAGGTTAAAAAAAAATACTATAAATAAATAAAATCCATCTTAAATAGATAAAAAATAAATAAACAAAATCCAAATAAAATCAAATAAAAAACAGATTTTTTTTAAACTATTTTTACTTGACCATATTTTAAGTTTTAAGATTTTTAAATGTTCTATTTTAATGTTTCTCTTCTTTCCTGTCATGATGCTTTCTGATGTCTTGTGTTTAAACTCGTCAATGAGCTCTTATATCAGAAACTGGCAACAAATCTCTTCCTGCAAATCAACTCAAATCAGATTAAAATCGAGGCGGACAAAGAGCGTCTTCACACTGTGACGAGCGCGGTGTCGCTGCCTCTCACCTGTACGAGTAAAAAGAGAAAAGACCTCCTCCCATCCTGGCCCCGCCCCCGTAGGCTCCTCCCTTCTCCCTGATCTCTCCGTGCAGAAACTTTGCCGTCATCATCCTCGCCAAGATGCACAAACTAGAAGAGAAAAACAAAAAAGTATTCATCACAGTGAAGATGAAGTCTAAGTCAAAACAAAGAGCAGGAAGTGATGTCACTCAGGTGAGGTTACCTGGCGTAGTCGTGGTGGCAGAAAGGTACCGTGCGAATACTCTCGCTGATGAAGTGAACGGGGAAGGGCAGCTGGAAGAAGGTCTTCATCTGACACGGCTGGAAGCTCGGCTCCTGAGAGGTCGAGGAGGAAGAGGAGGAGACATCTTTACTGTACCAAATGAGAAGCTGCAGACACACCTGCAGAGTCCTGAGAGGAGCAGGTGAGCAAATACTAAACACCAGAACACACACACACACACACACACAGGATAGTGTTGACTGCATCATGCACGTGAACGATGACGGACTGTTTGGTGTTTTTGTTAAGTTTCCTTCTTGGTTTATTTTTGCGTCGCTCTCCTCGTCTTTTCCATCATTTCATCGTCTTTAATCTGCTTTGTAATCTGATGTCAGCCGACCACGACAGGGATTTATTTAGAGCACTGCTTCAGCTTCAGGACTCACCACGCGTCTCCTCCTGACACTTCAACTTCACTTTATTTATTTTATATGAGAAATGTTTGAACACGTGAGACAGAATGAAGGAAACAGGTTTTAAAAAAAGCACCGTGCAGACTTTTTGAAAACAGCTGATGAGGAGGAGCAGGAGGAAGAGGAGAAGGAGGAGGAGGAGGAGGAGGAAGAGGAGGAAGAGGAGGAGAAGAAGCAGGAGGAGGAGAAGAAGCAGGAGGAGAAGGAGAAGAAGGAGGAAGAGGAGGAGAAGAAGGAAGAGGAGGAGAAGAAGACAGAGGAGGAGGAGGAGGAGGAGAAGAAGATGGAGGAGAAGGAGAAGGAGGAGAAGGAGGAGGAGGAGAAGAAGGAAGAGGAGGAGAAGAAGATGGAGGAGGAGAAGGAGAAGAAGACAGCGGAGGAGGAGGAGGAGAAGGAAGAGGAGGAGAAGCAGGAGGAGGAGAAGAAGCAGGAGGAGGAGGAGACTTTTTGAAAACAGCTGCAGCCAGAGATACAGAGATGATAGAAGAGAAACTTACAGAGATGAGTTTCCGACTCAGCCCCGAGTCGTCCGATTGGTCGAGAGGCCTCTTTAGAAAATAAAGAAATAAAGAGAACACATCATCTAATCTGAGCTGTGACTGGTTTCTCCCTCTGATTTGTTCGTCGACAGTTTACCTCGATGATGTCACTCCTGACCGCTCGGCGCTCCTTTCTGTTTTCAGCCACGTCCTTCATGAAGCTCTCCAGCTGAGCTGCCGTGTCCGACATTCTCTGCGGAGTCGCGTTTATGGCGCACCTGTAAGAGACCAACGTGACCGACAACCACGACGCAGTGACAGGACTTTAACACAGAGCTGTCACCATGGAGACGACGGTGGTCTCGTGGTTAGAGCACGCCCAAATCTGACCTCTGACCTCTCTCTCTCTCTCTCTCACCTCATGTTGTCGGGGTTGAGAAGGTGCTTCTTGATCCTGACGAGCGTTCGGATGACTTGGCTGAGGTCGGACATCTCAGCGACCCGCTTCATGAACTTCACCTGAAGTTCAAAGTGAGAACACGAGACGGCTGTTTCACAAAAGACGGATCAAATATGAAGCGGGAGGAAAAACTAAAACTTAAATCACCATGACAACACGGCGTGAGTCTCGGTTACCTGCTCCATCCCGCCAAACGTCTCTTGAAGGTCTCCTGCTGGAGTCAGGTGACGGCCTGCGCGCGTCATAGCGTACATGTGGCCCGAGTACGAGATCCCGTTGGCTAACTCCTGCGCTGACATCATCACCAGCACTCTCAGGCGCTCCGCCTCGTCCAAGTGAGGCCTGTTGAATATGTGGCTCCACAGCTGGAACATGTGAGGAAGGTTTCTCTCCAGGCAGGAGGAGGACAGGAGGACGCCCTGGAACAGAAGGACACCTGCGTCACCACGAGCTTCGTCTGCACGTTTCTCTCTGACAGTCCGTCAGAGTCGGATCAGGCTCGGCTCCCTCCTCACCACCACGGTCCAGAACCCGGAGCTCCTTCAGCTCCCTACAGCAGCTGGTACTGACCTGCTCGTACATGTCCAGCTGGGTGGAGTCGGGGACGACCTGGGTGGAGACGGACATTCCCCCGGTCCTCAGCTCCATCTGCTGGGACTGTTGTCTGTAGTCCAGAGCTCCACAGCCCATCCTGGTCAAACGGACAGAGACAATGATGTCACACGAGTCCAGGAGTAAAGAGGAAGGCAGAACATGGCCGATCATCAGATGAACGTACTTGGTGACGACGCTGCAGAAGAGCGGCACGTACAGCCTGAGCTCCTCCGGCAGCGTGTTCAGACTGCACATGGCTCGGAAGTACACTAAGCCGTTGGTGGGCTGCTCGCAGTACTGGACCGGCACGCCGCCTGAGGAGACATTTATTGAACACGCTCTGTGGACCTGGGTGATCAGTCCTTTAGTTTCATGTTGGAGAAACGCCGTACCTGCTGTGCTGATCTGAACACGAGTTACAGGGATGGTCGGCTCGATGTCCCACACTTTCAGCGCCGGCAAACAGGAGGCGTCCTGCGCTTTGCTCTGAGCAGCCAGCAGCTCCAGACCTTAACCGAGGAGGAGGAGGAGGAGGAGGAGGAGGAGGGGGAGGAGGAGGAGGAGGGGGAGGGGGAGGGGGAGGAGGAGGAGGAGGAGGAGGAGGGGGGGGGGAAGAGGAGGAGGAGGAGGGGGAGGAGAAGGACAAGAGTAGGAGGGGGGGAGGGGGAGGAGGAGGTGGAGGGGGAGGAGGAAGAAGAGGATGGGGAGGAGGAGGAAGAGGAGGAGACAAAGGAGGAGAAGGAGGGGAAGGAGGAGGAGACAAAGGAGGAGAAGGAGAATGAGGAGGAGAAGGAGGGGGAAGGGGGGGAGGAAGAAGAGGGGGAGGAGGAAGAAGAGGAGGAGGAGACAAAGGAGGAGAAGGAGAAGGAGGAGGAGAAGGAGGGGGAGGAGGAAGAAGAGGAGGAGAAGGAGCAGGAGACAAAGGAGGAGAAGGAGGGGGAGGAGGAGGAGAAGGAGGAGGAGGAGCAGGAGGAGAAGAAGGAAGAGGAGGAGGAGGAGGGGGGGAGGAGGAGGGGGAGGAGAAGGAAGAGGAGGAGACAAAGGAGGAGAAGGAGGGGGAGGAGGAGAAGGAGAAGAAGGAGGAGGAGAAGGAGGAGAAGGAGGAGGAGACAAAGGAGGAGAAGGAGGGGGAGGAGGAGGAGGGGGAGGAGGAGGAGGAGGAGGGGGGGAGGAGACAAAGGAGGAGAAGGAGGGGAGGAGGAGGAGGAGGAGAAAGAGTGGGGGAGGAGGAGGAGCAGTTTGATAAGTGTGGATCAGAGGAGCAGGAGGAGGAGGAGGAGCAGAGGAGACATGAGTTGATAAGTGTGGATCAGAGGAGCAGGAGGAGGAGGAGCAGAGGAGGAGGAGCAGAGGAGACATGAGTTGATAAGTGTGGATCAGAGGAGCAGGAGGAGGAGGAGGAGCAGAGGAGACATGAGTTGATAAGTGTGGATCAGAGGAGTAGCAGGAGCAGCAGGAGGAGGAGGAGCAGAGGAGACATGAGTTGATAAGTGTTGATCAGAGGAGCAGGAGGAGAAGAAGGAGGAGAAGGAGCAGCAGGAGGAGGAGGAGCAGAGGAGACATGAGTTGATAAGTGTGGATCAGAGGAGCAGCAGGAGAAGAAGGAGAAGGAGCAGCAGGAGGAGGAGGAGCAGAGGAGACATGAGTTGATAAGTGTGGATCAGAGGAGCAGAGGAGGAGGAGCAGCAGCAGGAGGAGGAGGAGCAGCACTTTGTACCTTTTTCATAGATGTCTTTCCTGTCGCTGTCTGACAGAACCTGGATCTTCCTCTGGAGCTTCTCCTTCTCAGCTTTGGCCTGTTTCTCTACGTAGCCCTCGTCTGGACTCATGGACAGGGTCAGTCTGTGAGTGTTCTCCTGTAAGGGGGAACAGAAAGGATGTGAACCCGCTGAGGTGGACCTGGAGAACAGACCCAGTATTTGGCCTTCAGGCAGCATCAGTGACAGCTTTATTCTTGGTCTGGATCCGACAGGTACAAACCATCTTCAGTCTAAAATGTCACATATTGTAAGTCCTCTCCCAGAGTGACGCACCTTGAAGTAGTGCTTGACTTTGTCCTGCAGGAAGCCCGGGTTTTCCTTCAGGGTCTGTTTGAACTTGGCCACGCTGTCGTTGATCTGCAGCAGCTGCACCGGGTCGCCGTCGTGATTCCACGACGATGCGATGTACTAAAAACAAAAACACATAAAGAAGCGAGGACAAAAAAAAAAAAAAAATCAAGCATCTTCCAAAGTGTGAAAATCAGAACATCTCCTTTCAAAGCTCCCACATGGAGGTTTGTAAACACATGTTGGTGAACTCACCGAGGCCAGAGACAGGCCGAAGTTTGTGGACTGGTGCTTCATCTGGATCTCGATCTTATGCAGGAGAGCCTCGATTCTCTCCTCCTCAAAGCCGCTCCTGTCGGTGACGAGGAGGAGTCGTCACATCTCACCATACGACTCATTATCCTTCATGTGTGAGCAGACCCTACTGCTGTTCTGCTCTTGTTGTTTTCAGAGGATTTCTCTGGACTACAAAGTCCAGAGAGTCCCATTTTTTTTAAATCTCTTTAAAAATCACATTTGTTGACGGCGTTATGAAAACAAGGTGACGCCTCGGAGAGAGCACGTTTAATCAAAGCCTTCAACACAAAGAGGAGGAGCGTGGGACTCACTCGATGATGTCGTCGATGGTTCGGCTGATGATTCCCTTCACTCTCTCGGCGTCCTCCTCGGCCATCCCCTGCAGTCCGATACTGAACGACGCCTCTTTGGTGCTGCCGTCGTATCTGCACACACACACACAACAACACAAAGCTCTACTCACACACGTCTGCAGCAGACGAGGCTCAGCAGACTGATGCTCACCCTCACATGAGTTCAACAGTTTACTCAGATGTTCAACTCTTCCTTTAATGTACTGATGAATCCTCCTGCCCTCTACAGGTTGAACCCAGCTACTGCAGGTAAATTCTTCTCTTGGCTTATCTGGTGTTGGGTGACGTTTGAGGAGCCAGCTGTCGTCATTAAAACTCTTTAAATTCATGTCAGAGGAAATAAACAGATTGAAAGAGTCGCATGGATCGACAATAATTCAAATCTACGCTGCTGGCTGTAAAATATGTTTGTTTCCAAACTCTGAAGCAATAACGTTAAAAATCCTCCAGGGGGCATCATTCCCTCATCCTGTCCTCAGGATCAAACAGACGTGGTTCTGGATCCTGGAGGTCGTGGCCTAAAGGAGGCTCTAGTTTGTCACTTTGGAGTCCTGTGTTGCTCCTCACCCTACAACCGAGGAGAAGTCACTTCCTATGTTGGGTTCGATGAGAGCCTTGTAGAAGGGCGAGTTCGGTCCAGAGATCATGAGAGACGACAGCAGGCTGAGGGTGAATCCTTCAAACGTGTCAGTGATGCTGCAGCGAGAAAAAAACAAAACAGATTTTTTTTTAGATATTTCTGAATGATTGGACAGGTCAGAAACTTTTCCGTGCTGAGGAAGACTCTCGGTTTTTGTAAAGTCAACGTGACGTGAATAAGGAGAAGGAAGAGGAGGGGGGGGCTCTTTTGTGGCGTCTTAATCTTAATGCAGAATAAAAAAAGAAATATATATATTTTTTGATCTTACTCTCCCAGCAGGTAGCTCACACACAGCGTGTTCTGCCGGGCCGGATCAGGGGCCAGAGCGTCCGGGCTGCAGGTCACATGGTCCTCTCTCTGAGAATTCACAGTGACGTCAAAATGACTAATCAACACATTTCAGAGTTTAAACAGAAGTTACAGGAGCGTGTCCGGGTTGATGACACTCACAGGGCTGCTCCAGTGCGGCTGGGGGGGGACCGCCGTGTTCGGGTCGATGCGATCAAACTTGGACAGGGCTTCCTCTTCGATCTGCTTCAGATGCTGCTCCAACGGCAGATCTCCATACGTGAAGAACCTGAAGGACACATCGAGGTTTCCTGTGTGTCTCATATTAACAGATTATTGTTGAACAGCTGCTCTCATTTCTTCATGTCCCTTCTAGGCTAACGGTGTACGTGTGTGTGTGTGTGTGTGTGTGTGTGTGTGTGTGTGTCTACCTGGCGTTGCTGGGATGGTAATGCGTGGCGTGGAACTGCTTGAGCTGTTCCCAGGTGAGGTCAGGGATGGCGAGAGGCTCTCCTCCGGACACCACAGAGTACGTGTGGTCCGGGTACAGCTTGTTCTGGAGGTGCTGGGCGTACACGCGCTCGTTGTCGGACTTTAAAAACACACACAAGCAAACGTTAAAAACTCAATTCGTCTCAAATCTGTTCATCTCATATCTGTAACTTGTCTCGGGCCTCGTGTCACCCAGCGCTTATTTTTCTGAGCGTCTTTGTTCCCAATGTTGTAAAACGGTGACTCGGAAAGTGTGGACTTACAAAAGCTCCTTTCATTTCGTTGAACACCACGCCTTTAAACACCAGGGGGGAGTTGGGATCTTTTGGGTTTTCATTCTCCAGCCTCCAGCCCTCCTGCCTGCAAGAATCCACACAAACAGAAGTGAACTAATTACAGAGAGTGGATTCTTATCACACACTGTTACAAACAAGTGATTTCTGAAGGGTCTTGGTTTGTAAGATATCCTCCGAACGCAAATGTGGACGTCGATCCACGTCGTCAGCGACGTCTTAAAAAGCACTCGTGTTGTTGTTTTAATTCCACCAGCTGGTCTCGGCTACAATTCATCGGCTTACTTTAGCGACCCAATGCTATCAAGTAAAATAAAACAAATATAAAAAACAATATGAGAGAAGTAGCGATCAGAACTCACCAGAAATCCTGCTCTCGTAAACACGGGAAGAAAGCCGCATCCAGATAGACGGAGAGAAGATTCTGGAAGTCTTTTCCATTTTGGGTTGAGAACGGATACATGGTGTAGTCGCTGGCTGTTGACGAGGGAGGCAACAAGAAAAAAATAATAATGTGACACATAAAGCTCATCGGCAAGACACAGTAACTAATCAGAGCTATTTAGTTTTTTTGTAGCAGGCTGTAAACATGTTTAATCAGGCTGTAAAAACATTATTTGTTGCATGTGTTGTGTATGTGACTTCTGGTGTTGCTGGATCCAGCCTCCAGTGGACCCTGGACGGACTGCAGGATTTTGAACTTCAACATTGGCTTCATATGTCAACACTGAGGGTCGGCTCTTGGTCAAATCATAAACTTTGTGAGAATGATAATTATGTTTACTTTAATGGCAATCACCCTGATCACTCCTGGTTTCACCTTATTGTTTTGAACACTTAATGCTAATCTCTGCTCCTTTATGTTGCTGAGCACTTTAATGGCCCAGTCTGCATCCCTGCATTGACTGTTTAATGACTGTACTCACACCTCTGGCACTACCTCAAACACCTCTGTACATGCACATGTAACTAGTTTCTAGAAGGTCAGCACTTTGTTTCTAAGGCTCTTTAACTGTTTACAGGTCTCTTTTAACCAGCACATGTTTTTCTCTCCTTCACAGGTTATGTACATTATACTATATAAGTTTAAGTCTAATGCTAATGCTAACTGCACAGGCTTAACTTGTAATTATGTTTACTCTTAGTCACATAGGGGCTGCTAAATCTTGTCTGGGGGATTATTGTACACAGAGGGGAGGGGGGACAGCGGGTGTGTATTGGAACTAATGTCTTGTGTCCTGCCTGTCTGTATACTGCTACTGGATGCCTTGAATTTTCCTCGGGATCAATAAAGTATCTATCTATCTATCTATCTATCTATCTATCTATCTATCTATCTATCTATCTATCTATCTATCTATCTATCTATCTATCTATCTATCTATCTATCTATCTATCTATCTATCTATCTATCTATCTATCTATCTATCTATCTATCTGAGGTGAAGTATGTCTAAAGACAATATCAATGATCTGCTTTGAACACTTTGTCATCACTTTGAACATCTGACAGACAAAAACAAGGAGCAAAGGTCAGCTCAATGTATTTCATGTAAATACAGTATGTGAACCAGCAGTGAGTGAAAACACATCTTCCAATGGAGATAAAGTTTAGTGGCTCTCTGACGCCTCCCTGTGGTCTCTCAGGTTTTGACAGCTTGTAATGCTGGTGCTCACAGGTCGCTCCGTTCTGACTGTAGTTGTAGAACCTGTTCAGTTATTCTCTCTGTTTTATTCACTTCTTTTTACATGATAGAAATGTGGGACTACAGTTTTTTTTACATGTTTGCTTATAGAGTTTGCTTCCATGAGACAGAGAGTGGTTATGTATTCATGTTGAGAATCGGCCCTATCAGAGGCATGAAACATGAGTCACAGCTTGTTAACCCCTCCCTCTTCTTCCTGCTCTCACACACAGCCAGCTCCACTCTGACGTGGATTTCCTCCTTCTCTCCACATCAGATCTAATGTTTGAGGATGGGTGTAACCAACATGTGCGAGAGCAGACTGTGAACAAACACATGCTGTGTAGATCAGAGGTCAAACTAGTTTGATTTCTCAGGAAGTGAAACTCAGACAGTCGTTGTTACCGAGAGGAGAAATGGCACAGAAAGGAGTTCAGCTAGACCGGGAGGCTTTCTCTTGTTCCATCTGTCTGGATCTACTGAAGGATCCGGTGACTATTCCCTGTGGACACAGTTACTGTATGAAGTGTATTAAAAACCACTGGGATACACAGGATGAGAAGAGAGTCTACAGCTGCCCTCAGTGCAGACAGGACTTCACACCGAGGCCTGTCCTGGTGAAAAACACCATGTTAGCAGTTTTAGTGGAGGAGCTGAAGAAGACTGGACTCCAAGCTGCTCCTGCTGATCTCTGCTATGCTGGACCTGAAGATGTGGCCTGTGATGTCTGCACCGGGAGGAAACTGAAAGCCTGTAAGTCCTGCCTCTTCTGTTTGATCTCATTTTGTGAGAAACATCTTCAGCCTCATTATGATTCACCTGCTTATGCAAAACACAAGTTGATGGAGCCGTCCAAGAAGCTCCAGGAGAACGTCTGCTCTCGTCATGATGAGGTGATGAAGATGTTCTGTCGCACTGATCAGCAGTCTATCTGTTATCTCTGCTCTGTGGACGAACACAAAGGTCACGACACAGTCTCAGCTGCAGCAGAAAGGAGCGAGAAGCAGAGAGAGCTCGAGGTGAGTCGACAAAACATCCAGCAGAGAATCCAGGACGGAGAGAAAGATGTGAAGCTGCTCCAACAGGAGGAGGAGGCTATCAATGGCTCTGCTGATAAAACAGTGGGGAACAGTGAGAAGATGTTCACTGAGCTGATCCGTCTCATGGAGAAAAGACGCTCTGATGTGACGCAGCAGGTCAGATCCCAGCAGCAAACTGAAGTGAGTCGAGTCAGAGAGCGTCAGGAGAAGCTGGAGCAGGAGATCACTGAGCTGAAGAGGAAAGACGCTGAACTGGAGAAGCTCTCACACACACAAGATCACAACCAGTTTCTACAGGACTACCCCTCAGTGTCAGCACTCAGTGAATCTACACACTCATCCAGCATCAAGATCCGTCCTCTGAGGTACTTTGAGGACGTGACAGCAGCTGTGTCAGAAGTCAGAGATAAACTACAGGACGTCCTGACAGACAAATGGACAAACATCTCACAGACACTGACTGAAGTGGATGTTTTACTGTCACAACCAGAACCAGAACCAGAGCCCAAGACCAGAGCTGAGTTCCTACAATATTCATGTGACATCACACTGGATCCAAACACAGCAAACACATGGCTGTTATTATCTGATGGGAACAGAAAAGTAACAGTGATGAGTAAACGTCAGTCTTATCCTAGTCACCCAGACAGATTCACTGGTTGGGATCAGGTCCTGAGTAAAGAGAGTCTGACTGGACGTTGTTACTGGGAGGTGGAGTGGAGAGGAACAGGAGTTTGTGTAGCAGTCACATACAAGAATATCATCAGAGCAGGGAGAGCAGAGGAATGCAAGTTTGGACGTAATGACAAATCTTGGGCGTTAGATTGTAACAACAACAGATGTACCTTTTATTACAACAAAGTCCAGACTCCTGTCTCAGGTCCTCGGTCTTCCAGAGTAGGAGTGTACCTGGATCACAGAGCAGGTATTCTGTCCTTCTACAACATCTCTGAAACCATGACTCTCCTCCACAGAGTCCAGACCACATTCACTCAGCCTCTACATGCTGGACTCTGGTTTTATGATTATGGAGACTCTGCTGAGTTGTGTTAACTGAAATAGACAGAAGTCATTAAGGAGACAGATGTTTAACTTGCTGTGTTTCAAATCTTCAACTTGATTTTTATTCTTGCTCGTTGCTGAGATGTGATGGTCGTCACCTGTCAATCAAACTTTATGGGCGGTACTTTGACCTCTTCTCGTCTGTTCTGTAAATGTTTGAGTGTCTTTAAGTGACGCTCCTTCCTGTGTCTGTTTAGCCGTGGACTCTTTCACTGCTCACCATGACTTTTGTTTGAAGGTGTATTTACTGGTTCATATGTAGTTGTGTTCATTGTGTGTTTAAAGGTTTAGTATTACTAACCAGGTGATCTCTGGTGTCAGTCTTTCATCAACGTTTGTGTTGAACACTGGAGAGCAGCACTGAGCACAGATCAGACTATCAGGTGACCTTTCTGAGTCAGGTGTGTAAACCTGCTGAGTGAGGAGGAGAGAGGAGAGAGGCTGAGACACTTTCAGGCTCAATTCAGTGTCAGGAAGACAGCAGAGATGCTGTTGGTAAGCATGCTGTGTTCTTTGTTAAGGCTCTGTTTAGCATGTTGGATTTCATATACTAAATTGACCCTGTTTATTTCAGAGAGTGATGCATCGTCGTCTGATTGAATCCTTGATTAACAGTGCTGCAGGCTGTGTACTTCATTGATTGATTAGTCTGCGTGAGGCAGCATTGTAGTTGAGGTTTGCTGTCAGGTTCTCTGCACATTATATTGTTTGGGGTGAAGTCAGAGGGTTAAACATTGTTTTCCTTGTTATGATTGTGTTCATTCGTCTTGGTTTATTAAAACTAGTTTATGTCTTTATGGGTATTTTAACTTGAACAATGAATGTATAAATTGGGTTTAATTCAAGTCTGGAAAATAGATTTCTTTTTTATAGTTTTTAGTGTTAATGTGGAAAAAATTTAAATTAGGTATTTAAATAATTAATATTGAACAAATGTTTAAATTGTCAACAAAAGCTAAAGAACTGAATAATTTCTACAATTCACATTGATTCAATTGTGATATTAACTTAGATTCTGATTGTTATTGTTTGGAAATAAGAAAATTAAGGATCCTAATGCATGTTTAATTATTTGAAAGGTGAGACAGACTTGATTTAGCATGTTTTATTTTCTTAAAGAATTTTCTTGATTAACATGTTTGTCTTTTTATGACTCAAAGATTTTTTTTTAGCTTACTAAGCTCCTGATGGATTGTTTCATTAATATGTGCTAATAAATGTAATGAAAAAATGATATCCATGGACATCCATCCTCTTTGTCTTTTACCTGCTCCACTTTTCAGACAATGTGTGCTCAAACAAAGCTGTTTGTAGATTTTCACTTCATGACATCACAAAGGGCAGTAGCCCCTCCCCCAGGTGGGTGACACTCCCACAGCTAGGTGTTTGTTCTGACCTCTACGTCTGCCTTCTATCAGACCAAAAACAGTGACGAAGAATACAATGTCATTCTTCTGATATGTGGAAGACACTGCATCAGAAAATCAAAGAAACAATCTCTCTGAATAATAAAATGTAAAACAATTAAAGACCTATCGTTTTAAAAAAGACTTACAGTAGAGAGTCAAACGACAGATGATGTCTTGTCCAAAGACTTTTTTTGAATCAGTAGGTTTGTTTTTGAAACAGGATCATGACTTCAATCTGAGGTGAAGTATGTCTAAAGACAATATCAATGATCTGCTTCAATCATCACTTTGAACATCTGACAGACAAAAACAAGGAGCAAAGGTCAGCTCAATGTATTTAATGTAAATACAGTATGTGAACCAGCAGTGAGTGAAAACACATCTTCCAATGGAGATAAAGTTCAGTGGCTCTCTGGCAATGCTGGACTGTTACTTAGCTGGCAGCTTGCCTGCTTAAGAAGACAAACATTTGTTTCAGTGACTCTTTAAGAAATGACTTTAACTCTGAGATCAACTCCAAGTCTGACATGTTGTTTAAGATGAATTGGGGCCACTTTTATAATAAGTAAAGATTGGAGTGCATTGGGCCGTGGAGGTGCAATAGGGGCAGAGTGATTGGTTGGACAGGGTTTTAATTTCTGAAGTTTCTGCACTTGACTTGTTCGGAGTTCTTCTTAGAATAGACTGGTATAGTAATGACATATTTCAAGCTGTCAAAATCTGAGACACCACAGGGAGGCGTCAGAGAGCCACTGAACTTTATCTCCATTGGACGATGTGTTTTCACTCACTGCTGGTTCACATACTGTATTTACATTAAATACATTGAGCTGACCTTTGCTGCTTGTTTTTGTCTGTCAGATGTTCAATGTGATGACTGAAGCAGGGTCAACATGAAACACTAAACAGACTGCTGCCCAGGAGCTCTGGAACGTCTGCTCTGAATGGTGTGACACGTTCAGAGCTGTGTGGTGTTTGGCTACCAAGAAGCTTACCTCCTTTTTTAAATTATGAGCTTTTGGTTGGATGAACTTATGAGAAAAATAATGTTTGACTGTTTTATTTAAAAGTGTTGTGTAGTAATGGATGGTGTTGAAATGACTACACTTCTTGTGCTGGTGTTGGTAGATTTAGTAAAACCTCTGAGGATAGAAATCAAGGGGGAGACATTCAAGAGCCAGTCACTGAGACAGGTGGAAAAAACTGAATGAAATATCTACTTCTGGCTTGTTTGAATGTCGGCCTTGAGAGGGATGTCGCTATCACACAACATTCAACAAGCAGCTTAGATTAGCACATGTTGACTTGATGGGAATTTCTGGTTTCATTTAATGTTTTATTTGGCCTCACCAAAACTACACAGGTTCTGCCTATAAACTCAACAGTCACGTGACGGTTCATGTGGACGCGATGTTGCTCATGTCTGATGAAGCAGCCGTAAAAACATCAGGGCTTTGTGTTGTGTATTTTGTGATAAATGACGAGCTTGTTTTTGTACCAGGCTGTAAAACACATCTTCCAATGGAGATAAAGTTCAGTGGCTCTCTGACGCCTCCCTGTGGTCTCTCAGGTTTTGACAGCTTGTAATGCTGGTGCTCACAGGTCGCTCCGTTCTGACTGTAGTTGTAGAACCTGTTCAGTTATTCTCTCTGTTTTATTCACTTCTTTTTACATGATAGAAATGTGGGACTACAGTTTTTTTACATGTTTGCTTGTAGAGTTTGCGTCCATGAGACAGAGAGTGGTTATGTATTCATGTTGAGAATCGGCCCTATCAGAGGCATGAAACATGAGTCACAGCTTGTTAACCCCTCCCTCTTCTTCCTGCTCTCAAACACAGCCAGCCACTCTGACTCTGTATTTCCTGGTTCCCTCCCCTTCAGATCTACATGTTGATACTCAGACAGTCGTTGTTACCGAGAGGAGAAATGGCACAGAAAGGAGTTCAGCTAGACCGGGAGGCTTTCTCTTGTTCCATCTGTCTGGATCTACTGAAGGATCCGGTGACTATTCCCTGTGGACACAGTTACTGTATGAAGTGTATTAAAAACCACTGGGATACACAGGATGAGAAGAGAGTCTACAGCTGCCCTCAGTGCAGACAGGACTTCACACCGAGGCCTGTCTTGGTGAAAAGCACCATGTTAGCAGTTTTAGTGGAGGAGCTGAAGAAGACTGGACTCCAAGCTGCTCCTGCTGATCTCTGCTATGCTGGACCTGAAGATGTGGCCTGTGATGTCTGCACCGGGAGGAAACTGAAAGCCTGTAAGTCCTGTCTGCAGTGTCTGGCCTCTTACTGTGAGAATCACCTCCAGCGTCATTATGAAGCAGCTCCATTAAAGAAACACAAGCTGGTGGAGCCGTCCAAGAAGCTCCAGGAGAACGTCTGCTCTCGTCATAATGAGGAAATGAAAGTTTTTTGTCGCACTGATCAGCAGTCTATCTGTTATCTCTGTTTGATGGACGAACACAAAGGTCACGACACAGTCTCAGCTGCAGCAGAAAGGAGCGAGAAGCAGAGAGAGCTCGAGGTGAGTCGACAAAACATCCAGCAGAGAATCCAGGACGGAGAGAAAGATGTGAAGCTGCTCCAACAGGAGGAGGAGGCTATCAATGGCTCTGCTGATAAAACAGTGGGGAACAGTGAGAAGATGTTCACTGAGCTGATCCGTCTCATGGAGAAAAGACGCTCTGATGTGACGCAGCAGGTCAGATCCCAGCAGCAAACTGAAGTGAGTCGAGTCAGAGAGCGTCAGGAGAAGCTGGAGCAGGAGATCACTGAGCTGAAGAGGAAAGACGCTGAATTGGAGAAGCTCTCACACACACAAGATCACAACCAGTTTCTACAGGACTACCCCTCAGTGTCAGCACTCAGTGAATCTACACACTCATCCAGCATCAAGATCCGTCCTCTGAGGTACTTTGAGGACGTGACAGCAGCTGTGTCAGAAGTCAGAGATAAACTACAGGACGTCCTGACAGACAAATGGACAAAC
The DNA here is from genome assembly GCF_947650265.1 of Symphodus melops. Taxonomy (NCBI): domain Eukaryota; kingdom Metazoa; phylum Chordata; class Actinopteri; order Labriformes; family Labridae; genus Symphodus; species Symphodus melops. The sequence goes on along the minus strand of NC_136697.1, from coordinate 26,457,906 downwards.
ATCTCACAGACACTGACTCAAGTGGATGTTTTACTGTCACAACCAGAACCAGAACCAGAGCCCAAGACCAGAGCTGAGTTCTTAAAATATTCATGTGACATCACACTGGATCCAAACACAGCACACACACTGCTGTTATTATCTGATGGGAACAGAAAAGTAACATTCATGAGTGAACATCAGTCTTATTCTAGTCACCCAGACAGATTCACTGATTATGAACAGGTCCTGAGTAAAGAGAGTCTGACTGGACGTTGTTACTGGGAGGTGGAGAGCAGAGAAGAAGGAGTTTGTGTAGCAGTCACATACAAGAATATCAGCAGAGCAGGGAACTCAGTTGAATGTTTTTTTGGAGGTAATGACAAATCTTGGAGGTTAGATTGTTTCGACAACAGTTATAACTTTTGGTCCAACAATGTCAGGACTCCTGTCTCTGGTCCTCGGTCCTCCAGAGTAGGAGTGTACCTGGATCACAGAGCAGGTATTCTGTCCTTCTACAACATCTCTGAAACCATGACTCTCCTCCACAGAGTCCAGACCACATTCACTAAGCCTCTACATGCTGGACTCGGGTTTTTCTGGCCTCCTGGAGACTCTGCTGAGTTGTGTAAACTGAAGTAGACAGAAGTCATCAGGGGATAATGTGTTCACATCTGTGTTTTTTTTTCATGTTTCTGCAGAAAGTTGATTTTACTTTTCACACATACTACGATACTTTAACAAAAAGAGTAAAGACACATTTCTGGACTTTTTAGATTTGAATATCATATGTGGACGTGGGACCTTCCTCTGACCTGTCTCTTTGAGCTCCCTCGTTTTCCTTGAATCCACAGCTTGAATCGTTTGTTGTGGCTCTGTGCCAACTTCTACTTTTATAGTTTTTATAGTACACCTTCAGTGTATAACTTTATGTATCCTGTGGATACTTTTTCGTGTTTTCATGGAAATAGCAGCGTAAAACTTTCTTATTCAAGGGAGAAGCTGCTCTCACTCTGGACAGCGGGACAAGCCGGCATCGTTCACCCGATACCTGAGGAGCTGAGGCGGCGGTACAGAGGCTGTAGAGCCGGCGCGAAGCTAAAGGCTAAGCTAGCGGCTAAGCGATGGAGGTACAAGCCCTCGGTTCCGGTGATAGTTATGGGGAACGTAAACTGTCTAACCAACAAGACAGACGAGCTGGCTGCTCTCGTGAGGAACAAGCGGACATTTAGAGAGTGCAGTTTAATGTGCCTCCCAGAAACCTGGCTGACTCAAAACAGCCCGGACGCTAACGTGGACCTACCGGGCTTCACTACAGTGAGAGCGGACAGAGACACGAAACGCAGCGGCTAACGGAAAGGAGGAGGACTCGTGCTGTTTATTAACAACAGATGGAGCCACCATGGACATGTTACTGTGAAGGAGGCAACGTGCAGCAAAGACATCGAGCTGCTGGCGGTAGGTCTCCGTCCTTACTACATGCCCGGGGAGTTCGAGAACTTCACCACTGATTTCATCTACCAGCTGTACACGGAGGAGGGCCGCGGCGTGTTTGACTGCAGGAAGAACATCCTGGGTCACATGCAGCAGGTCGCGCACACACACACACACACACACACACACATTTTACCTTCAAAATGTAACATATGCTTTTGTGGTTTCACATGTTTGTTTTTGTTGTTTAGACAGGATTTGTGATGTTAAACATGATTGCGATCTCTCCTGTCACAGGGAGGAGCTCCGTCTCCGTTCGACAGAAACTTTGGGATTAAAGTCGCTGCTAAAGCCATTGTTGAAAGATCCCAGACGATTCACCTCACCACACCGGTCTGAAGCAAGTGAGACTGCTCATTGTCAACAGCTGAAAGCTCGGCTGACACTTTTACCCCCTCACAGGAGAATTTCCACTCAAGCTGAGTTCAGGCTGAACTTAGCTAATCACAAAAGTCTGATTTTAACTTTTATAAACCTTTTCATAAAAAGTTGATATATGTATTACATGCATAATGTGTACTTATAACATTGTAAGGAGTGTCCTATTATTATGTGTTAGAATAGTTGGCGGTCATAAAACCGCTTGTGGAAGTGCAGGCTGTAAAACTTATTGGGGGTACTGGACTGCTCACATAGTGGGGTGTGTAGAAGTGCCCTGTTAGAGATAAGGGAGTGTCCTGCAGCTGCATGAGAAACTCACAGATAAACATATATGTCTTGTTTTTGCTACATTCTTGTTGAAGTAATCCAAAATGTAAACTGAAACTGTCATGACGTAGATGTTGAGAGTCTACCATAGTATATAGGAGGGAAGCACAAGCTTCTCTCTGGTTCGGTCTTCCTTTTTGGGACTTGACTGTTAATCTACACTTGTTCTGCACCTGTGATCAACTGACTTATATTCTCTTTTATTTAGCTCTAGTCACTCACTGGGAGAATAGCACTCTTTTGTAGGATTTGTATTATTTTGTAAGCTCTGTATTTCATCAATTGTGTTATTATAAAATAAAAGGAAACCTTCCATTGTAAGGACTTTCCAACAAAAACCCTCTTCCTTTTAGATCTTATATTTTTCTCTTGTTGGACCACGACGGACCAAAGGGATAGAGGACTAAGGTAAGAAGCTTTTTATCCCCATTGTTCCAATACCAGAGAGGAAAACATAGACTGGGGAGGGACACTCTGCTTTAAAGTGGTTAGGACCCACTGGGGTGTGAGAGACCCAAGGAGAGTCCCCTCCAGGTAACGGCTGCGAAGGAGGCCTTTCCAGTAAGTAAGTAAGTAAGTACATTTTATTTATATAGCACTTTTCGCAGGCAGAGGCCACAAAGTGCTTCACAAACAGGGTTAAAACATCACAAGCAATATACAGACATTACAAAGATCATAGCAGCCCTAAAAGAGACTAATTAAAAGCCTGGACAAATAAAAACGTTTTCAGTTGACTCTTGAAAGTGTCAACTGAATCAATTGAGCGCAAGGATGATGGAAGTTCATTCCAGAGGCTCGGAGCAACGACCTGGAACGACCGGTCACCTCTAGTGCGAAAATGAGCTCGAGGGACCTTCATCAGGTTCTGATCCATAGACCTCAGCGCTCGCATAGGGGCGTAAGGCTGGATCAGCTCACTAAGGTAAGAGGGAGCCTGACCATGTAGGGCTCTGAAGGCCAGAACCAGAATTTTAAACCTGAACCTAAAGGACACTGGCAGCCAGTGAAGGTCTTTCAGAACAGGGGATATGTGGGTCCTCCTATTTGTGCGGGTCAGAATTCTTGCTGCAGAATTTTGAACTAATTGCAGTCTAGAGAGCTCTTTCTTGTTAAGACAAGAAAACAAACTATTGCAATAGTCTAAACGTGAAGACACAAAGGCATGGATAATGAGCTCCAAATCATTCTGTGAAACCATGTTTCTAAGTTTGGAGATCTTCCTCAGTTGAAAGAAGCAGTTCCTTGACAGCTGTTTACAGTGCTGGACTAAAGACATGTCTTTGTTGGAGATAACTCCCAAGTTTCTAAGACTAGGCTTCATGGACTGGCCTAGGTCCCCCAAGAACTGCTTAATCCCTGGAATTGAGTAATCAGGGGCGAGAATCAATGTTTCTGTTTTCTCTGCATTGAGCTGCAGAGAATTTTCGCTGAGTCATTGTTTGATTTCCATCAGACAATGACGTAGGGAGCTCAGCTTCTGGATCTCGGACGGCTTAAAAGAGCAGTACAGCTGGATATTGCCAGCAAATAGGTGGAAAGAAACATCACCGAACCTTCGTATGATCTTTCCTAGAGGGATCAAATACAGCAAAAACAAGACAGGACCCAAGACAGAACCTTGAGGCACTCCACACAGCAGGTCCGCAGACTCCGACCTTATTTGGTTGGCTGCTACACTGAAGCTTCGTCCAGCTAGATAAGAAGAGAACCATTTTAGAACTGAACCCGACAGTCCAACTTGATCCCTCAGTCTTCTCAGCAGAATCTGATGGTCTACAGTGTCGAAGGCTGCGGACAGGTCCAAGAGAACCAGGACCGTGGACTTTCCAGAATCAGCAGCCATCATAATGTCGTTGGACACTTTCAGTAAGGCCGTTTCCGTGGAGTGTTGCTTACGGAAACCGGACTGAAGCGGTTCATGGATGCGGCTTTGATCCAGGAAAAGGGTCAACTGATTACAGACCACCTTCTCAAGGATCTTTGACATGAAAGGGAGCTTAGAAATAGGCCTAAAGCTATTAAGATTTGTTTGGTCTAGGCCTGCTTTTTTTAGTAATGGCTCCACTATGGCATGTTTGAATGCAGTAGGAAACAAAGACAGGTTAACCATTTTGGTCACACACGGGCCGATTTCCCCAAACACTTTTTTAAAAAGCCTACAGGGAAGGACGTCAGATGAGCAAGAGGAGGGCTTCATCTTAGACACCACTGCTGAAATATCAGCAACCGTCACAGTCCTAAACAAGGACCACAAGCTGGAGACAGGCTCAGAAACAGCAGGGGTAACACGAAGAGGGGGCGGGATGTTGTCCTTGATTATCTTTATCTTGTTTGTGAAGAATCTCAAAAAGGCATTGCTGTCAGCTTCACAAAACACGGGGGTAACTGGGGCAGCAGGACATACAAGTGAGTTTATCGTTTCAAACAACACTTTGGGGTTTTTCTTATTTAGTGCTACCAGTTGGTGGATATACTCGGATCTGGCATTTTCGACCATCACATTGTATGAGGACACAAGGTCCCTGAGGTAGAGCCTGTGCACCTCAAGGTTGGTGGATTTCCACAGGCGTTCAGTCTTTCGACATAGTCTCGTTAGACTTAGGATGTCTTCATTAGTCCACGGGCGAGCTTTTTCCCTGGTAGAGGAGTTTGTTTTAACAGGAGCCACCTGGTTCAGAAATTCTACACAGTGATTGTTAAAACAGTGAGTGAGATCATCCACATCGAGACAGTTCATGACCAAGACAGGATCAAATAAATGAGAGAAACTATCTGCAGTATTAGCAGTGATAACACGCCTCTGAGACCTGACTGTTGAAGGCTTGGGTTCAGGACAAAAGTGCAGATCAAACAGAACAAGACTATGATCACTCAAATGAACATCATTTACAGACAGGTTTAAAATGTCTAGGCCAAGCGTAAAAACTAAGTCTAAAATATGGCCTTTTTGGTGAGTGGGCTCAGAAACATGCTGCTCAAAATAAAAAGCTTCAGTCAATGTTAGAAGTTCCATTGCAGGGGAAGACGAGCTGTCATCAACATGAAGGTTAAAATCCCCAAGGATTAAAACAGAGTCCAGCTTTATAATAGAGGACAAGAAGTCACTAAAATCCTTTAAGAAGACAGCGGCAGGGCCAGGAGGACGGTAGATCAACACACAGTAAAAAGGGGATGAGGAACCCATCTTAACCATCTGTGATTCAAACGAAGAGAAATCTTGGGACTGGATCAGTTTGCATTTTTGGACCTCCCTGTGCACAATGGCCAGGCCACCACCACGGCGACAGGGGCGGGGCTTCCCGACAGCAGAGCAGCCAGAAGGACAGAGATCATTTAAATGAATGAACTCTTCCTCTCTCTGCCATGTCTCTGAAAGACACATAATATTCAGGTTTTCTCCTGTAAAAAGATCGTTTAGTGAATGAGACTTGTTCGCAATTGAACGAGCATTCAATAGGCCGACGTGGATTGACGTCTCGGAGGTAGTGTCCGTGTTGCGGAGCGGGACTGGACGAAGGCACATCCAGCGGTCACGTGAGCTCCAGCTGGTCCATGCTGGAAAAGCCGGCATAAACACGGAAGTAGGCGATGGCGATGAAAACCCCTGACCACGGCTCCAGCACTGTGAAGGGTCCAGGACACTTGTTGAAGTGCGGGCAGGTGGCAGCAAGGACACGCTGACACACACATCGAGGAGAGGAATCTGGCGCAGGAACCGAGAGCGATCCCGGCAGCCGAAGACGACGGAGCCCCCGTGCGCCGCAGCACGTCTTCGCTTTACTTGGATACCGGACCGAGAGCCTCTTTTTCTGGATCTCCTGCGGGTCTTACCCGGCGCCCGATACAGCACCAAGTAGTCAGGTGAGTCGGGATCGATTTCAAACGGAGGCGGAAGCGCCTGTTTGTACCGGTCCCAGGTATGAAACATGTCCTCCAATGACTCTTTAATACGAAATAAAGAGTCCCGATCATAGGTTAGTAAAGCCAGGACACTTCCATTTGTCATCTGGGCTGCTAAGATCACATATAGTGAAACAATAATCATCAACAATCTACACAACAGAGAGCGAGCCGTGGCACTGCCAGTCACAGGCGCCATCTTGCTCTGACTCTGCTCTAACAGCCTATGATCTGACCATAGAGGGGAATGACTTTAAAACTGTAATAACTCAATAACTTTAAAGGTATAAAAGCTGAATAAACGGTGTATTTCTTTAACTGCTCCTAATAACCAATAGTGATGTTCTAGTTCAAGGCCGCAGCGATATCTTTATGAAAGGCAGTTATTGGTCCTCCTGACGAGAGTCACACTCGGTACAGACCAAGCAATCAAAGTGAGGCAGAGTAGAGATTTCAAGGTCAAGTAGTACATAAGAGCAACAAACGAGGATATTAAACTAATTCCTAAAAACGCCAACTACTTGGCAGAGATCCCCGCACTCTCGCAACAAAATCAAGCCGACTGTTTTAAGAGGAGTCTTTGTACATTAAAGCAGCTAAAGACAATATCAATGATCTGCTTCAATCATCACATTGAACATCTGACAGACAAAAACAAGGAGCAAAGGTCAGCTCAATGTATTTAATGTAAATACAGTATGTGAACCAGCAGTGAGTGAAAACACATCTTCCAATGGAGATAAAGTTCAGTGGCTCTCTGACGCCTCCCTGTGGTCTCTCAGGTTTTGACAGCTTGTAATGCTGGTGCTCACAGGTCGCTCCGTTCTGACTGTAGTTGTAGAACCTGTTCAGTTATTCTCTGTGTTTTATTCACTTCTTTTTACATGATAGAAATGTGGGACTACAGTTTTTTTTACATGTTTGCTTATAGAGTTTGCTTCCATGAGACAGAGAGTGGTTATGTATTCATGTTGAGAATCGGCCCTATCAGAGGCATGAAACATGAGTCACAGCTTGTTAACCCCTCCCTCTTCTTCCTGCTCTCACACACAGCCAGCTCCACTCTGACGTGTATTTCCTCCTTCTCTCGTAAGAAGCTGAAGTAGAGTCAAACTCACTTTGTTCATGTGTTGATGTTTAGAGCTGAAGAGTGTCCGTCACTGAACTTTGAATCCATGTTTAGGTTTACATCAGGATGTTTAGGTTGTCTTACAAAGTGAGAAGAATAGTATTTACACTGATTATTAAAAGTTCAAACTTCATACTTTGAGGAGAATGTGAGTTTTAAAGTAGGATGGTTGTGACTAAACTAAATAAGCATGTATTAAAGTGTCCTTTTTTTCAGATTCATTCAGTCCTCACAGTCTACAAGTTAGCTGCAGAGCCTGATCATGTGGTGCATTCAGGTCCTGTGGGGATTCAGAACTGTGAAAATGAGCTCACATGTTGAATTTGTTGAAGTGCTGTTACTCTAAATGATCAAAAAGGCTTAAAGGACTGTATTAATACGATACTCATTTTAGCAGACTGAACTTTAAGGACTGTAAGGTGGAGGTTTCTATATCTGTGTTGAATGAATGAGGAGGACATTGTCAAACAGACTTGTGGATCATCTTAGATTTATTTAGCCATGGTCAAATAACATAACTATCAAAGACAATTGCTCAAACATGCTTGACCAAGACTTTACAATCACTAACATTGTTCTGACCAGGATCTCACAATCACTGGCATGCTGGACCAGGACTCTGCAGTCACTGGTCAAAGTATTCTTCTTCACAGTGTTCCTTATATTCTGATAGAAAGACAGCCCACAAATACTTGACTCTGTATAAGACATGAAGAACTCATCTCCTGGACTAAAATGTCAAACATCTATGTTAAGCCAAATCTCTCAGACAACAACAGACAGTTGGCTCCAAACCAAATATAACTCTGCTGCTACTGTAATGAGATCTATTACTTACACACGTATGTATTACAGCTCCACAAACCTAAAAGAATGACTCTCACATGGTTGACACAATTAAAAGATATATCCACAAATTTATCAAGATGAAGCGATCCATAAAAATACCTACTATCAAAGACTGAAGAAGAGCTTATTTCAGAAACAAGAAAACCGTCTCCAAACTATGTGATTCAAACAAGAGTTCATCTTCTACAATCTGAGATGAGAAGTGTTTTTAAAAGATAAAAGTTCTCTGTTGTAAACAAGTCTCTCTCCCTCTCGCTCTCTCTCTCTCTCTCTCTCACACACACACACACACACACACACACACACACACACACACACACACTGCTCCTCTTCCTGGAACCAATCAGAGCTTGTTAAACCCTCCCTCTTCTTCCTGCTCTCAAACACAGCCAGCCACTCTGACTCTGTATTTCCTGGTTCCCTCCCCTTCAGATCTACATGTTGAGACTCAGACAGTCGTTGTTACAGAGAGGAGAAATGGCACAGAAAGGAGTTCAGCTGGGCCAGGAAACCCTTTCTTGTTCTATCTGTCTGGATCTACTGAGGGATACAGTGACTGTTCCCTGTGGACACAGCTACTGCATGAACTGTATTAACAGCCACTGGGATAAAAGGGGATGAGAAGATTTAGATATGTCAACCACATGACCTGTCAGGTGACCTTGGGGGATTTGTATATGTGGAAGCGTGTCTCCTCACTTGTTCCTGTCTGATGAAGGGCGAGGGCCTGAAACGTTACATGTGGTGATCATTCCCAATAAAAGTTAAATGGAGCAGATTTTGATGTGCAGACTTAGTCTTCCTCTGTCTTTAACAGAAACTGTAACAACCAGATTTCCCCCTGGGATTAATAAAGTGTTTCTGATGCTGAGTGTTTTTCCCTCATGGACCCTGACTGGTGGATGATTCCAGAGCAGAGGGGTCTGTTATCAAACCACTTGCTGAGACTCCTCAGATATCAGGACCACGTCAGGCCTGAGGGTGGTATCAGCTATAATGTCCAGAAACCGGAGCTGTCTCCAGATGCATTGTTTCTTATACCAGTAGAACATTTTCAACTTATATAATTTAAAAATATTTAGGTTTTCTCTATGTTGGGAAGAATACCACTCTGCTGTTAGAAGCCCACTCAATGTCTGTGATTGGTCAAATGGTGCAAACTCCGCCCATTTATATGAAAGCTCTCAAGGAAACCCTCCATTTATGTATTTATCCGTTTTCTTTTTCACACCGTGTTGTGTAAATGTTTTTATAAATATCTTTTGTCTTAATAAATGAAACAGTGTCCTCGCTGAAGTCCAACTAATACAACTGTTTGTTGTTTTTGAGTCACACCCTGTCTCTTTAAAAAGCTGCTCTTTGAGGAATGCAGTCAAACCTGAACTTCACCCCATTTAAATATTTCTCTCCTCCCTCCCCCTCACAGACCTGCAGGTATGAGGATGGGTGTGAACTTTAAACTATCAATTACTGGAACTGAAAAACCTCATTCACTGCAGCAAGTCAACAAGAGCAGACGGTTGTTGTCCATCAGAGCTCTGACTGTGTTTCTATCCAGAGAAAGAGGAACTGTTTGACCATCATCATCACTGAAAGGAGAAATGGCTCAGAGAGGAAACCAACTGGACCGAGAGAGATTCTGCTGTTCTATCTGTCTGGATCTACTGAAGGATCCGGTGACTATTCCCTGTGGACACAGTTACTGTATGAAGTGTATTAAAAACCACTGGGATACACAGGATGAGAAGAGAGTCTACAGCTGCCCTCAGTGCAGACAGGACTTCACACCGAGGCCTGTCCTGGTGAAAAGCACCATGTTAGCAGATTTAGTGGAGGAGCTGAAGAAGACTGGACTCCAAGCTGCTCCTGCTGATCTCTGCTATGCTGGACCTGAAGATGTGGCCTGTGATGTCTGCACCGGGAGGAAACTGAAAGCCTGTAAGTCCTGCCTCTTCTGTTTGATCTCATTTTGTGAGAAACATCTTCAGCCTCATTATGAACTACCTGCTTATGCAAAACACAAGCTGGTGGAGCCCTCCAAGAAGCTCCAGGAGAACGTCTGCTCTCGTCATGATGAGGTGATGAAGATGTTCTGTCGCACTGATCAGCAGTCTATCTGTTATCTCTGCTCTGTGGACGAACACAAAGGTCACGACACAGTCTCAGCTGCAGCAGAAAGGAGCGAGAAGCAGAGAGAGCTCGAGGTGAGTCGACAAAACATCCAGCAGAGAATCCAGGACGGAGAGAAAGATGTGAAGCTGCTCCAACAGGAGGTGGAGGCTATCAATGGCTCTGCTGATAAAACAGTGGGGAACAGTGAGAAGATGTTCACTGAGCTGATCCGTCTCATGGAGAAAAGACGCTCTGATGTGACGCAGCAGGTCAGATCCCAGCAGCAAACTGAAGTGAGTCGAGTCAGAGAGCGTCAGGAGAAGCTGGAGCAGGAGATCACTGAGCTGAAGAGGAAAGACGCTGAACTGGAGAAGCTCTCACACACACAAGATCACAACCAGTTTCTACAGGACTACCCCTCAGTGTCAGCACTCAGTGAATCTACACACTCATCCAGCATCAAGATCCGTCCTCTGAGGTACTTTGAGGACGTGACAGCAGCTGTGTCAGAAGTCAGAGATAAACTACAGGACGTCCTGACAGACAAATGGACAAACATCTCACAGACAGTGACTCAAGTGGATGTTTTACTGCCACAACCAGAACCAGAACCAGAACCAGAGCCCAAGACCAGAGCTGAGTTTTTAAGATATTCATGTGACATCACACTGGATACAAACACAGCAAACACACAGCTGTTATTATCTGATGGGAACAGAAAAGTAACATTCATGATTAAACCTCAGTCTTATTCTAGTCATCCAGACAGATTCACTGATTGGCCTCAGGTCCTGAGTAAAGAGAGTCTGACTGGACGTTGTTACTGGGAGGTGGAGAGGAGAGGAGGAGGAGTTTCTGTAGCAGTCACATACAAGAATATCAGCAGAGCAGGGAACTCATTTGAATGTTTGTTTGGATATAATGACAAATCTTGGATGTTAGATTGTGACAACAACAGTTATTACTTTTGGTACAACAAAGTCAGGACTCCTGTCTCAGGTCCTCGGTCCTCCAGAGTAGGAGTGTACCTGGATCACAGAGCAGGTATTCTGTCCTTCTACAACATCTCTGAAACCATGACTCTCCTCCACAGAGTCCAGACCACATTCACTCAGCCTCTACATGCTGGACTCAGGTTTTATTATGATGTTGGAGCCTCTGCTGAGTTGTGTAAACTGAAGTAGACAGAAGTCATCAGGAGATAATGTGTTCACATCTGTGTTTTTTTTTCATGTTGCTACAGAAAGTTGATTTTACTTTTCACACATACTACGATACTTTAACAAAAAGAGTAAAGACACATTTCTGGACTTTTTAGATTTGAATATCATATGTGGACGTGGGACCTTCCTCTGACCTGTCTCTTTGAGCTCCCTCGTTTTCCTTGAATCCACAGCAGACATGGACCTGTGTGTAGTCATTCTGTTCACCTTTCACCATTACACGCACGCTCGCTTCTCTAACTCGTCTTCAAAAGAAAAAAAGGTGAACAGAAGTTTCCTCCTTCTCTCAGATTATTTCTTCTTTGTGATGTTTTCATTGTTTTCTTGTTCATCTTTGTTAAGCGTCTTTAATTACTCAGAAAGGCGCTATGTTGCTTCCAGAGAGGGGGCGTGGTCAGACACAGCTCATTTACATATTTAAAGCTACAGACACAGAAACAGCCTGTTCTGAGCAGGGCTGAAATAGAGGGGTTTATAGACATGATCAAATACAGGATCAGAGTGGATTTACAACAATACACTTCACACACATGTTTAGAGGAGCTCTGACACTGATTTAACCTGAAGAGGAGAATATGTGACCTTTAAGTCATGAAGGCTGTCAGTGCTAGTGATGACTTTTGTTCTCTTATCTGTGCTGTATCGCTAACCATCGACTATTTGTAATGATGTAAAGATTTGAACTTCTTTGAAAATAAATCTATGATTCATCTGTAAACATTTCTCTGTCAGTTTCTTTCCCTCCAAATGTAACACTGTCCAATGAGGTATCTTTAAAACACGAAGTATAATCATCTAAAAACAAGGCAACACTGAAGGAAATATTATCAGACCAAAAATAAGAGACAAAGAATACGTCTTTATGCTGCTGATATGTGGAAGACACTGCATGAGAAAATCAAAGGAACAAACTGTCTGAATAATAAAATGACATGAAATGAAAGAGCGATTGTTTTAAACAGACTTTCAGTGGAGAGTAAAAAGACAGAAGACGTCTTGTTTTAAAGACTTTTACTGATTGGACTGAAACAATGAAGGGTTTATTGGAGGGATGTTAGTCTTCTAAAAAGTCAGAGTTACAGCTGCACATGGGTAGAGATGTGTCTCATATAGAAAAGTGTTCACTGTTTCAGACACTACCACTCTCTTTATTGGACTGTTTAGGTGTGGCTCTATTGTACCAGGCTATTTGTTCCCGTCATTACTGTGATTACAAGGTAAACACACATTTCTAAAAGAATTTAAACTTTCATTCATGACTTGATTTTTATCCCTCAGTTGCTGCAGAAACCTTCCCGGTGTTACAGTCAAAGTGAGTGACACGCCCCCTCAACACATGATGATGGTTTTTCATATTTATGGTCTCAGTCTGATCTCTGCTTTGTCTTGGTCTCTGTTAGGAAGATCTTGACTACAACACTAGGTAAAACTAATTCAAACATCTGTTTGCTATTTCATGATAGTTTTGTATGAATTCCCCAAACTCTAAGCTCTCTAGTGTAGCATTACGTCTGTCCCTTGTTTCCTCCGTTACATCCCGCCCACCTGTCAATCATGTCGGTTACATGCCTAACTATGGATAACACGTGTCGTTCATGAAGACAAAAAAGAGCCGGCTTAAAAAATTCACCCTCGTACAGTTTGTGACGATGATGACAGTAAATTATCAGACCTATTTAGTTGTTTTTTTGTAGCAGGCTGTAAACATGTTTAATCAGGCTGTAAAAACATTATTTGTTGCATGTGTTGTGTATGTGACTTCTGGTGTTCCTGGATCCAGCCTCCAGTGGACCCTGGACGGACTGCAGGATTTTGAACTTCAACATTGGCTTCATATGTCAACACTGAGGGTCGGCTCTTGGTCAAATCAAAAACTTTGTTTGAATGATATTTATGTTTACAGCTAGTAACTGGTCAGTGAGTGGTCTGATAACATCTCACTGTTAGTATGAGGTCATTTAAAATGATCTTTGGTCAGTGTAATACTTTTACCACATATCCAAATTCTTTCATTACTTAAAATTGTTGAAAGATCCCAGACGCTCCCCCCTGAACTGCTACCTTATCGTGGTGGGGGAGTTTGAGCACCTGAATGACCCTAGGAGCTATGTTGTCGGGGGTTTTGAGCCCCCAGCAGGGTCACCCAAGGCAAACAGGTCCTAGGTGACGGGTCAGACCAAAAGCAATTCACAAAACCCCATGACAGAAATAAGATCAAGGACCGTGACGTCGCCCGGCATGGCGGAGCCAGGGCCCCACCCTGGAGCCAGGCCTGGGGTTGGGGCCCGCAGGAGAGTGCCTGGTGGCCGGGCTTTTGCCCGCGGGGCCCGGCCAGGCTCAGCCCGAAAGGATGACGCGGGCCCGTCCTCCTGTGGACTCACCACCCGCAGAGGAAGCCGTAGGGGTCAGGTGCAATGTGGATCGGGCGGCAGTCGACGGCGGGGGCCTCGGCGACCCGATCCCCGGACGTAGCTTCTGGTGTTTGGGACGTGGAACGTCACCTCACTGGGGGGGAAGGAGCCTGAGCTTGTGCAGGAGGTTGAGAGGTACCGGCTAGATTTAGTCGGGCTCATCTCCACGCACTGCTTTGGCTCTGGAACCCAGCTCCTTGAGAGGGGCTGGACTCTCTACTTCTCTGGAGTTGCCCGAGGTGAGAGGCGTCGGGCTGGTGTGGGCTTGCTCATAGCCCCACAGCTCAGCCGCCAGGTGTTGGAGTTCACCCCGGTGAACGAGAGGGTCGTGTCCCTGCGCCTTCGGGTAGGGGACAGGTCTCTCACTGTCGTCTCGGCCTACAGACCGAACGGCAGTGTGGAGTACCCGGCCTTCTTGGAGTCCCTGGGAGGGGTGCTGGACAGTGCTTCGACTGGGGACTCCATTGTTCTACTGGGGGACTTCAATGCTCACGTGGGCAACGACAGTGAGATCTGGAGTGGGGTGATTGGGATGAACGGCCTCCCTGATCTGAACCAGAGTGGTGTTCTGTTATTGGACTTCTGTGCTAGTCACAGTCTGTCCATAACAAACACCATGTTCGAGCACAGGGATGTCCATAAGTGCACGTGGCACCAGGACTCCCTAGGCCAGAGGTCGATGATAGACTTTGTGGTCGTGTCATCTGACCTTCGGCCGTGTGTCTCGGACACTCGGGTGAAGAGAGGGGCTGAGCTGTCAACTGATCACCACCTGGTGGTGAGTTGGATACGCTGGCAGGAGAGGAAGCCGGTCAGACTCGGCAGGCCCAAACGTGTAGTGAGGGCCTGCTGGGAACGTCTGGCTGAACCCTCTGTTAGCGAGATCTTCAACTCCCAACGAGCTTTTCACAGATCCCGGGGGAGGCTGGGGACATTGAGTCCGAGTGGACCATGTTCTCCACCCTCCATTGTCAAAGCAGCTGCTCTGAGCTGTGGTCGCAGGGTCTCTGGTGCCTGTCGTGGCGGCAATTCCTGAACCCGGTGGTGGACACCGGAAGTAAGGGAGGCCGTCAAGCTGAAGAAGGAGTCCTATCGGGCGTTGCTAGCGCATAGGACTCCTGAGGGACCTGATGGGTACCGGCAGGCCAGGCGTTCCGCAGCCCGGGCGGTCGTGGAGGCAAAAACTGGGGCCTGGGAGGAGTTCGGGGAGGCCATTGAGGAGGACTTTCGGTCGGCCTCGAGGAAATTCTGGCAAACCGTCTGTCGCCTCAGGAGGGGGAAGCAGTGCTTCACCAACACTGTTTACAGTGGAGGTGGGGAGCTGCTGACCTCAACTGGGGATGTAGTCAGACTGTGGAAGGAATACTTCGAGGATCTCCTCAATCCCACCGTCACGATTTTGAACTTCAACATTGGCTTCATATGTCAACACTGAGGGTCGGCTCTTGGTCAAATCAAAAACTTTGTTAGAATGATAATTATGTTTACAGCTAGTAACTGGTCAGTGAGTGGTCTGATAACATCTTACTGTTAGTATGAGGTCATTTAAAATGATCTTTGGTCAGTGTAATACTTTTACCACATATCCAAATTCTTTCATTACTTAAAATCAAGCCGACTGTTTTAAGAGGAGTCTTTGTACATTGAAGCAGCAGTAGGAGTCAGTAGGTTTGTTTTTGAAACAGGATCATGACTGAGGTGAAGTATGTCTAAAGACAATATCAATGATCTGCTTCAGTCATCACTTTGAACATCTGACAGACAAAAACAAGGAGCAAAGGTCAGCTCAATGTATTTCATGTAAATACAGTATGTGAACCAGCAGTGAGTGAAAACACATCTTCCAATGGAGATAAAGTTCAGTGGCTCTCTGACGCCTCCCTGTGGTCTCTCAGGTTTTGACAGCTTGTAATGCTGGTGCTCACAGGTCGCTCCGTTCTGACTGTAGTTGTAGAACCTGTTCAGTTATTCTCTGTGTTTTATTCACTTCTTTTTACATGATAGAAATGTGGGACTACAGTTTTTTTACATGTTTGCTTATAGAGTTTGCTTCCATGAGACAGAGAGTGGTGATGTATTCATGTTGAGAATCGGCCCTATCAGAGGCATGAAACATGAGTCAGCGCTTATTCACCCCTCCCTTTTCTTCCTGCTCTCACACACAGCCAGCTCCACTCTGACGTGTATTTCCTCCTTCTCTCCACATCAGATCTAATGTTTGAGGATGGGTGTAACCAACATGTGCGAGAGCAGACTGTGAACAAACACATGCTGTGTAGATCAGAGGTCAAACCAGTTTGATTTCTCAGGAAGTGAAACTCAGACAGTCGTTGTTACCGAGAGGAGAAATGGCACAGAAAGGAGTTCAGCTAGACCGGGAGGCTTTCTCTTGTTCCATCTGTCTGGATCTACTGAAGGATCCGGTCGCTATTCCCTGTGGACACAGTTACTGTATGAAGTGTATTAAAAACCACTGGGATACACAGGATGAGAAGAGAGTCTACAGCTGCCCTCAGTGCAGACAGGACTTCACACCGAGGCCTGTCCTGGTGAAAAACACCATGTTAGCAGATTTAGTGGAGGAGCTGAAGAAGACTGGACTCCAAGCTGCTCCTGCTGATCTCTGCTATGCTGGACCTGAAGATGTGGCCTGTGATGTCTGCACCGGGAGGAAACTGAAAGCCTGTAAGTCCTGTCTGCAGTGTCTGGCCTCTTACTGTGAGAATCACCTCCAGCCTCATTTTAAAGCACCTTCATTTAAGAAACACAAGCTGATGGAGCCCTCCAAGAAGCTCCAGGAGAACGTCTGCTCTCGTCACAATGAGGAAATGAAAGTTTTTTGTCGCACTGATCAGCAGTCTATCTGTTATCTCTGCTCTGTGGACCAACACAAAGGTCACGACACAGTCTCAGCTGCAGCAGAAAGGAGCGAGAAGCAGAGAGAGCTCGAGGTGAGTCGACAAAACATCCAGCAGAGAATCCAGGACGGAGAGAAAGATGTGAAGCTGCTCCAACAGGAGGAGGAGGCTATCAATGGCTCTGCTGATAAAACAGTGGGGAACAGTGAGAAGATGTTCACTGAGCTGATCCGTCTCATGGAGAAAAGACGCTCTGATGTGACGCAGCAGGTCAGATCCCAGCAGCAAACTGAAGTGAGTCGAGTCAGAGAGCGTCAGGAGAAGCTGGAGCAGGAGATCACTGAGCTGAAGAGGAAAGACGCTGAACTGGAGAAGCTCTCACACACACAAGATCACAACCAGTTTCTACAGGACTACCCCTCAGTGTCAGCACTCAGTGAATCTACACACTCATCCAGCATCAAGATCCGTCCTCTGAGGTACTTTGAGGACGTGACAGCAGCAGTGTCAGAAGTCAGAGATAAACTACAGGACGTCCTGACAGACAAATGGACAAACATCTCACAGACACTGACTAAAGTGGATGTTTTACTGTCAGGACCAGAACCAGAACCAGAACCAGAGCCCAAGACCAGAGCTGAGTTCTTAAAATATTCATGTGACATCACACTGGATCCAAACACAGCAAACACATGGCTGTTATTATCTGATGGGAACAGAAAAGTAATATTCATGAGTGAAGATCAGTCTTATTCTAGTCACCCAGACAGATTCACTATTTATCATCAGGTCCTGAGTAAAGAGAGTCTGACTGGACGTTGTTACTGGGAGGTGGAGAGGAGAGGAGAAGTTTGTGTAGCAGTCACGTACAAGAATATCAGGAGAGCAGGGAACTCACTTGAATGTGTGTTTGGACGTAATGACAAATCTTGGATGTTATATTGTGACAACAACAGATATATCTTTTGTTACAACAATGTCAAGACTCCTGTCTCAGGTCCTCAGTCCTCCAGAGTAGGAGTGTACCTGGATCACACAGCAGGTATTCTGTCCTTCTACAGCATCTCTGAAACCATGACTCTCCTCCACAGAGTCCAGACCACATTCACTCAGCCTCTACATGCTGGACTCAGGGTTCATTATGATGTTGGAGCCTCTGCTGAGTTGTGTAAACTGAAATAGACAGAAGTCATCAGGGGATAATGTGTTCACATCTGTGTTTTTTTTCATGTTTCTGCAGAAAGTTGATTTTACTTTTCACACATACTACGATACTTTAACAAAAAGAGTAAAGACACATTTGTGGACTTTTTAGATTTGAATATCATATGTGGACGTGGGACCTTCCTCTGACCTGTCTCTTTGAGCTCCTTCGTTTTCCTTGAATCCACAGCAGACATGGACCTGTGTGTAGTCATTCTGTTCACCTTTCACCATTACACGCACGCTTGCTTCTCTAACTCGTCTTCAAAAGAAAAAAAAAGGTAAACAGAAGTTTCCTCCTTCTCTCAGATTATTTCTTCTTTGTGATGTTTTCATTGTTTTCTTGTTCATCTTTGTTAAGCGTCTTTAATTATTCAGAAAGGCGCTATGTTGCTTCCAGAGAGGGGGCGTGGTCAGACACAGCTCATTTACATATTTAAAGCTACAGACACAGAAACAGCCTGTTCTGAGCAGGGCTGAAATAGAGGGGTTTATAGACATGATCAAATACAGGATCAGAGTGGATTTACAACAACACACTTCACACACATGTTTAGAGGAGCTCTGACACTGATTTAACCTGAAGAGGAGAATATGTGACCTTTAAGTCATGAAGGCTGTCAGTGCTAGTGATGACTTTTGTTCTCTTATCTGTGCTGTATCGCTAACCATCGACTATTTGTGATGATGTAAAGATTTGAACTTCTTTGAAAATAAATCTATGATTCATCTGTAAACATTTCTCTGTCAGTTTCTTTCCCTCCAAATGTAAAACTGTCCAATGAGGTGTCTTTAAAACATGAAGTATAATCATCTAAAAACAACGCAACACTGAAGGAAATATTATCAGAGCAAAAATAAGAGACAAAGAATACGTCTTTATGCTGCTGATATGTGGAAGACACTGCATGAGAAAATCAAAGGAACAAACTGTCTGAATAATAAAATGACATGAAATTAAAGAGCGATTGTTTTAAACAGACTTTCAGTGGAGAGTAAAAAGACAGAAGACGTCTTGTTTTAAAGACTTTTACTGATTGGACTGAAACAATGAAGGGTTTATTGGAGGGATGTTAGTCTTCTAAAAAGTCAGAGTTACAGCTGCACATGGGTAGAGATGTGTCTCATATAGAAAAGTGTTCACTGTTTCAGACACTACCACTCTCCTTATTGGACTGTTTAGGTGTGGCTCTATTGTACCAGGCTATTTGTTCCCGTCATTACTGTGATTACAAGGTAAACACACATTTCTAAAAGAATTTAAACTTTCATTCATGACTTGATGAGACTTGTTGAGCTCCTTCTGTAACAAGCCAGCGTAGCTGATCCGCCCTCTGATGAAAATCCTCGCCAAGTACAAGACGAGCTACGACGTGTCCGACTCCGGCCAGCTGGAACACGTGACCCGGATCCGCCCGAAAGAGAGCAAGACCTCAGCGACCATCTGAAGCCCCGCCCATTCCCCTTCCCCCCCCTCCGCCACCTCCGACACTGCCGCTGAAAGACGAGAGCTTCAACTCTGACAAGAACGCCGCTCGACTAAACGGCGCCAGCTGCTCACACGACGACTGATTGACTGCAGATGAATTAAAGTGGAGGTTTGAATCTTCAGCTTGGAGGCTGATTTGGAGACGAGCTCCTTCTGTAACAAGCCAGCGTAGCTGATGTAGTATTTTATAGATCCCTTCTCAAAGATATTCCAGACTTTAACACGTTCTATTCAAGCGCTCCTCGTTACGTCCTGAACCAGGACGCAAGAACACGTCGCTTCATCTCCGTCTGTCTGAAATCAGCCGAGCAAACGTTTGGTGAACTCGCATCTCAAGTCGAGCTCGTTTGATTTTAATTTATTTTCGGCAGCACTTTGAGCCCCGTCCTTCAAATATATCAATATATAAATAAAAATATATTTATGTGTAATCCCCTGAAAGCTGCTGATAAAGAGAGAGAGAGAGAGAGGAGAATCACACGCTGTCAGTCTAACACCTTTAAAAAAAAAAAAAAGAAAAAAGTCCACCCTCCTGATTGGTCAGACCTACAGGACGAGCCGTGTGTGTGTTTCTGTGTGCGAGTGTGTTGTTGTTGTTGTTGTTGCTTCTATCCACTCTGGGCTTTCTGTGTGTGTGTGTGTGTGTGTGTGTGTGTGTGTGTGTGTCACGTCCTCGTGGTGGTGTTTGTTAGTAAGCGTCCTGCTGGTGCTGTTAAGTTTTTTTTGGATGTTTTACCTTCATGTGCCGGCGGTGACATGTGATCGTCCTGTCAGAGTAATAAAGCATTTATTGTGAGCAACAAAAAAAAAAAAAAAAAAAAGTGTCACGCTGTTTTTGTATTTATTTAAAGACGTGTATCAGATACTTCTTTAGGAGTTTAGAAAAGGAGATTTAAATCTGTTGAGTTGAGCCTCCAACAGGTGAATTTATTTAACCTGAGGCGTTCAAAGACTTCAAAAAATAATCGTTAAAACTTCAATTTTCACCATCATTATTAGCACGCTCTTATTTTGAAGGCTTAGATCTTCGTGGGGCGTGCACAAAAACCAGCAGACTTAGTTTGTTGAACTGGACTAAACTTCTCTGATATGAATCTTCTGAGTCAAAAAAAAAACACCTGACTGAAGTTTGAAAGTTTTGATGACACTTTTTAAAAGAGAAACCGAGCACACACACACACACACACACACACACACACACAACATGATCATATATTTCATTAAATATATACAGAGTGAAGATCAGCTCTCAGTCCTCTTCATATTGTGCGCTTCAGCTTGTTCAGTCCAGTCGAGTCTTAAACTCAGAAGTTAGTTTGGATTATTTGACGATCCACGATGGATCTTTTTTAATCGCCTCGTTCTCTGGACCCAAGATGGCGACGCCACACGTCATCTGACCCACGCCGAGGTATCTGCAGCGGGAGGAGGGAAGAAAACAGAGTCAACACTGGATGTGGTGAATAAACATGTGAGGAGACGTAAAGAGTTGTTACCTTTCAGCCGCGTCCACCAGACTTTGATGAGTGACAGCAAAAAGTCTCTCTCTGTGATTCTGCTTCATCTCATCCGTGACGCCGCTGAGGAAGCGTCCCATTCCTGCAACACGAACACAGAGTGAGCAGAGCCGACGGCGGACACACGAACTGAAGACAGATAAGAGCAGTGAGGGAGGACCTTTGTCTGCCGGAGCCACAGGAGAGTCCACGGCTGAGAAGACGGACAGTTTAGCTTCATCGATGTCCTGCTGGCTGAAGTGTCCCGACTTCGCCCAGTCCACGCCTCGACGAAACGCAGACAAGGTCTGCAGCGAGTTTGGATCCCTGAGAGAAGTACGAGAAACAAAAGGTCAACACAGTCTGTCAGAGGAGAGATTATAGATGGATTCAAATCCTGCTGCGGGTTTATTAAGAGCTTCATGGTTCAGACTCCACCGCTCAGGTGGTCTGGTCCAGGTCTGCTGTCTGTCCCCAGAGTCCCAACCAAACATGGAGGAGCAGCGTTCAGCTTCTATGCTCCGTATATCTGGAACAAACTCCCAGAAAACTGCAGGTCTGCTGAAACTCTCAGCTCTTTAAAATCCAGGGAAAAAAAGAAATAATAAAAAAAAAAAATACAAATAAAATAAAATCCAGATTAAAAAAAAAAAAAATAAATAAATAAAATCCAGGTAAAAAAAAGATAATAATAATAAAAAATAAAATAAAATAAATTCTGGTTAAAAATAAAAAAAAGAAATAACATAAAATCCAGGTTAAAAAAATTAAATAAAATAAAATAAAATCCAGGTAAAAAAAGATAATAATAAAAGATAAAATAAAATAAATTCTGGTTAAAAATAAAAAAAAGAAATAAAATAAAATCCAGGTTAAAAAAAAGATAATAATAATAAAAAATTAAATAAAATAAATTCTGGTTAAAAATAAAAAAAAGAAATAAAATAAAATCCAGGTTAAAAAAACACTATAAATAAATAAAATCCAGCTTAAAAAGATAAAAAATAAATAAATGAAATCCAAATAAAAAACAGATTTTATTTTAACTATTTTTACTTGACCATATTTTAAGTTTTCAGATTTTTAAATGTTCTATTTTAATGTTTGTCTTCTTTCCTGTCATGATGCTTTCTGATGTCTTGTGTTTAAACTCGTCAATGAGCTCTTATTTCAGAAACTGGCAACAAATCTCTTCCTGCAAATCAACTCAAATCAGATTAAAATGGAGGCGGACAAAGAGCGTCTTCACACTGTGACGAGCGCGGTGTCGCTGCCTCTCACCTGTACGAGTAAAAAGAGAAAAGACCTCCTCCCATCCTGGCCCCGCCCCCGTAGGCTCCTCCCTTCTCCCTGATCTCTCCGTGCAGAAACTTAGCCGTCATCATCCTCGCCAAGATGCACAAACTAGAAGAGAAAAACAAAAAAGGATTCATCACAGTGAAGATGAAGTCTAAGTCAAAACAAAGAGCAGGAAGTGATGTCACTCAGGTGAGGTTACCTGGCGTAGTCGTGGTGGCAGAAAGGTACCGTGCGAATACTCTCGCTGATGAAGTGAACGGGGAAGGGCAGCTGGAAGAAGGTCTTCATCTGACACGACTGGAAGCTCGGCTCCTGAGAGGTCGAGGAGGAAGAGGAGGAGACATCTTTACTGTACCAAATGAGAAGCTGCAGACACACCTGCAGAGTCCTGAGAGGAGCAGGTGAGCAAATACTAAACACCAGAACACACACACACACACACACACACACACACACACACACACACACACACACACGATAGTGTTGACTGCATCATGCACGTGAACGATGACGGACTGTTTGGTGTTTTTGTTAAGTTTCCTTCTTGGTTTATTTTTGTGTCGCTCTCCTCGTCTTTTCCATCATTTCATCGTCTTTAATCTGCTTTGTAATCTGATGTCAGCCGACCACGACAGGGATTTATTTAGAGCACTGCTTCAGCTTCAGGACTCACCACGCGTCTCCTCCTGACACTTCAACTTCACTTCATTTATTTTATATGAGAAATGTTTGAACACGTGAGACAGAATGAAGGAAACAGGTTTTAAAAAAAGCACCGTGCAGACTTTTTGAAAACAGCTGATGAGGAGGAAGAGGAGGAAGAGGAGAAGAAGCAGGAAGAGGAGGAGAAGAAGGAGGAGGAGGAGAAGAAGATGGAGGAGGAGGAGAAGAAGGAAGAGGAGGAGGAGGAAGAGGAGGAAGAGGAGAAGAAGCAGGAAGAGGAGGAGAAGGAGAAGAAGGATGAGGAGGAGAAGAAGATGGAGGAGGAGAAAGAGAAGCAGGAGGAGGAGGAGAAGGAGAATACGAAGGAGGAGGAGAAGGAGAAGAAGAAGACAGAGGAGGAGGAGGAGCAGGAGGAGGAGAAGGAGGAAGAGGAGGAGAAGAAGCAGGAGGAGGAGGAGAAGAAGGAAGAGGAGGAGAAGCAGGTGGAGGAGAAGAAGCAGGAGGAGGAGGAGGAGAAGATGGAGGAGGAGGAGGAGAAGGAGAAGAAGGATGAGGAGGAGGAGAAGAAGATGGAGGAGGAGGAGGAGGAGAAAGAGAAGCAGGAGGAGGAGGAGGAAGAGGAGGAGGAGCAGGAGGAGGAGAAGAAGGAAGAGGAGGAGAAGCAGGAGGAGGAGGAGGAGGAGGAGAAAGAGAAGCAGGAGGAGGAGGAGGAAGAGGAGGAGGAGCCGGAGGAGGAGAAGAAGGAAGAGGAGGAGAAGCAGGAGGAGGAGGAGAAGGAGGAGAAGGAGAAAGAGGAGGAGGAGGAAGAGGAGGAGCAGGTGGAGGAGAAGAAGGAAGAGGAGGAGAAGCAGGAGGAGGAGGAGGAGGAGAAGCAGGAGGAGGAGGAGGAAGAGGAGGAGAAGCAGGAGGAGGAGAAGCAGATGGAGGAGGAGAAGGAGGAGAAAGAGGAGGAGAAGCAGCAGGAGGAGGAGACTTTTTGAAAACAGCTGCGAGCCAGAGATACAGAGATGATAGAAGAGAAACTTACAGAGATGAGTTTCCGACTCAGCCCCGAGTCGTCCGATTGGTCGAGAGGCCTCTTTAGAAAATAAAGAAATAAAGAGAACACATCATCTAATCTGAGCTGTGACTGGTTTCTCCCTCTGATTTGTTCGTCGACAGTTTACCTCGATGATGTCACTCCTGACCGCTCGGCGCTCCTTTCTGTTTTCAGCCACGTCCTTCATGAAGCTCTCCAGCTGAGCTGCCGTGTCCGACATTCTCTGCGGAGTCGCGTTTATGGCGCACCTGTAAGAGACGAGCGTGACCGACAACCACGACGCAGTGACAGGACTTTAACACAGAGCTGTCACCATGGAGACGACGGTGGTCTCGTGGTTAGAGCACGCCCAAATCTGACCTCTGACCTCTCTCTCTCTCTCTCACCTCATGTTGTCGGGGTTGAGAAGGTGCTTCTTGATCCTGACGAGCGTTCGGATGACTTGGCTGAGGTCGGACATCTCAGCGACCCGCTTCATGAACTTCACCTGAAGTTCAAAGTGAGAACACGAGACGGCTGTTTCACAAAAGACGGATCAAATATGAAGCGGGAGGAAAAACTAAAACTTAAATCACCATGACAACACGGCGTGAGTCTCGGTTACCTGCTCCATCCCGCCAAACGTCTCTTGAAGGTCTCCTGCTGGAGTCAGGTGACGGCCTGCGCGCGTCATAGCGTACATGTGGCCCGAGTACGAGATCCCGTTGGCTAACTCCTGCGCTGACATCATCACCAGCACTCTCAGGCGCTCCGCCTCGTCCAAGTGAGGCCTGTTGAATATGTGGCTCCACAGCTGGAACATGTGAGGAAGGTTTCTCTCCAGGCAGGAGGAGGACAGGAGGACGCCCTGGAACAGAAGGACACCTGCGTCACCACGAGCTTCGTCTGCACGTTTCTCTCTGACAGTCTGTCAGAGTCGGATCAGGCTCGGCTCCCTCCTCACCACCACGGTCCAGAACCCTGAGCTCCTTCAGCTCCCTACAGCAGCTGGTACTGACCTGCTCGTACATGTCCAGCTGGGTGGAGTCGGGGACGACCTGGGTGGAGACGGACATTCCCCCGGTCCTCAGCTCCATCTGCTGGGACTGTTGTCTGTAGTCCAGAGCTCCACAGCCCATCCTGGTCAAACGGACAGAGACAATGATGTCACACGAGTCCAGGAGTAAAGAGGAAGGCAGAACATGGCCGATCATCAGATGAACGTACTTGGTGACGACGCTGCAGAAGAGCGGCACGTACAGCCTGAGCTCCTCCGGCAGCGTGTTCAGACTGCACATGGCTCGGAAGTACACTAAGCCGTTGGTGGGCTGCTCGCAGTACTGGACCGGCACGCCGCCTGAGGAGACATTTATTGAACACGCTCTGTGGACCTGGGTGATCAGTCCTTTAGTTTCATGTTGGAGAAACGCCGTACCTGCTGTGCTGATCTGAACACGAGTTACAGGGATGGTCGGCTCGATGTCCCACACTTTCAGCGCCGGCAAACAGGAGGCGTCCTGCGCTTTGCTCTGAGCAGCCAGCAGCTCCAGACCTTCACCGAGGAGGAGGAGGGGGAGGAGGGGGAGGGGGGGGGGGGGGGGGGGGGGAGGAGGAGGAGACAAAGGAGGAGAAGGAGGAGGGGGGGGGGGGAGGAGGAGGGGGAGGAGGAGGAGACAAAGGAGGAGAAGGAGAATGAGGAGGAGAAGGAGGGGGAAGGGGAGGAGGAAGAAGAGGGGGAGGAGGAAGAAGAGGAGGAGGAGACAAAGGAGGAGAAGGAGAAGGAGGAGGAGAAGGAGGGGGAGGAGGAAGAAGAGGAGGAGAAGGAGCAGGAGACAAAGGAGGAGAAGCAGGAGGAGGAGGAGGAGGAGCAGAGGAGGAGGAGCAGCAGAGGAGACATGATTTGATAAGTGTGGATCAGAGGAGCAGCAGGAGGAGGAGGAGCAGCAGGAGGAGGAGG
Organism: Symphodus melops; assembly: GCF_947650265.1. Classification (NCBI taxonomy): domain Eukaryota; kingdom Metazoa; phylum Chordata; class Actinopteri; order Labriformes; family Labridae; genus Symphodus; species Symphodus melops. The sequence goes on along the minus strand of NC_136697.1, from coordinate 26,432,115 downwards.
AGCAGCAGGAGGAGGAGGAGCAGAGGAGACATGATTTGATAAGTGTGGATCAGAGGAGCAGCAGGAGGAGGAGGAGCAGGAGGAGGAGGAGCAGAGGAGTCATGAGTTGATAAGTGTGGATCAGAGGAGCAGCAGGAGGAGGAGGAGCAGAGGAGACATGAGTTGATAAGTGTGGATCAGAGGAGCAGCAGGAGGAGGAGCAGCAGCAGGAGGAGGAGGAGGAGCAGGAGGAGGAGGAGCAGAGGAGGAGAAGAAGGAAGAGGAGGAGGAGACGAAAGAGAAGCAGGAGGAGGAGGAGGAGAAGACGAAGGAAAAGAAGGAGGAGGAGAAGGAAGAGGAGGAGCAGAGGAGGAGAAGAAGGAGGAGGAGGAGCAGCAGCAGGAGGAGGAGGAGCAGCAGGAGGAGGAGGAGCAGAGGAGACATGAGTTGATAAGTGTGGATCAGAGGAGCAGCAGGAGGAGGAGGAGCAGAGGAGACATGAGTTGATAAGTGTGGATCAGAGGAGCAGCAGGAGGAGGAGGAGCAGCAGGAGGAGGAGGAGCAGGAGGAGGAGGAGCAGAGGAGGAGGAGCAGAGGAGACATGAGTTGATAAGTGTGGAGCAGAGGAGCAGAGGAGCAGGAGGAGGAGGAGGAGGAGGAGGAGCAGAGGAGACATGAGTTGATAAGTGTGGATCAGAGGAGCAGAGGAGCAGCAGGAGGAGGAGGAGCAGAGGAGACATGAGTTGATAAGTGTGGATCAGAGGAGCAGGAGGAGGAGGAGGAGCAGCACTTTGTACCTTTTTCATAGATGTCTTTCCTGTCGCTGTCTGACAGAACCTGGATCTTCCTCTGGAGCTTCTCCTTCTCAGCTTTGGCCTGTTTCTCTACGTAGCCCTCGTCTGGACTCATGGACAGGGTCAGTCTGTGAGTGTTCTCCTGTAAGGGGGAACAGAAAGGATGTGAACCCGCTGAGGTGGACCTGGAGAACAGACCCAGTATTTGGCCTTCAGGCAGCATCAGTGACAGCTTTATTCTTGGTCTGGATCCGACAGGTACAAACCATCTTCAGTCTAAAATGTCACATATTGTAAGTCCTCTCCCAGAGTGACGCACCTTGAAGTAGTGCTTGACTTTGTCCTGCAGGAAGCCAGGGTTTTCCTTCAGGGTCTGTTTGAACTTGGCCACGCTGTCGTTGATCTGCAGCAGCTGCACCGGGTCGCCGTCGTGATTCCACGACGATGCGATGTACTAAAAACAAAAACACATAAAGAAGCGAGGACAAAAAAAGAATCAAACATCTTCCAAAGTGTGAAAATCAGAACATCTCCTTTCAAAGCTCCCACATGGAGGTTTGTAAACACGTGTTGGTGAACTCACCGAGGCCAGAGACAGGCCGAAGTTTGTGGACTGGTGCTTCATCTGGATCTCGATCTTATGCAGGAGAGCCTCGATTCTCTCCTCCTCAAAGCCGCTCCTGTCGGTGACGAGGAGGAGTCGTCACATCTCACCATACGACTCATTATCCTTCATGTGTGAGCAGACCCTACTGCTGTTCTGCTCTTGTTGTTTTCAGAGGATTTCTCTGGACTACAAAGTCCAGAGAGTCCATTTTTTTAATCTCTTTTAAAATCACATTTGTTGACGGCGTTATGAAAACAAGGTGACGCCTCGGAGAGAGCACGTTTAATCAAAGCCTTCAACACAAAGAGGAGGAGCGTGGGACTCACTCGATGATGTCGTCGATGGTTTGGCTGATGATTCCCTTCACTCTCTCGGCGTCCTCCTCGGCCATCCCCTGCAGTCCGATACTGAACGACGCCTCTTTGGTGCTGCCGTCGTATCTGCACACACACACACAACAACACAAAGCTCTACTCACACACGTCTGCAGCAGACGAGGCTCAGCAGACTGATGCTCACCCTCACATGAGTTCAACAGTTTACTCAGATGTTCAACTCTTCCTTTAATGTACTGATGAATCCTCCTGCCCTCTACAGGTTGAACCCAGCTACTGCAGGTAAATTCTTCTCTTGGCTTATCTGGTGTTGGGTGACGTTTGAGGAGCCAGCTGTCGTCATTAAAACTCTTTAAATTCATGTCAGAGGAAATAAACAGATTGAAAGAGTCGCATGGATTGACAATAATTCAAATCTACGCTGCTGGCTGTAAAATATGTGGGGGCTGTTTGTTTCCAAACTCTGAAGCAATAACGTTAAAAATCCTCCAGGGGGCATCATTCCCTCATCCTGTCCTCAGGATCAAACAGACGTGGTTCTGGATCCTGGAGGTCGTGGCCTAAAGGAGGCTCTAGTTTGTCACTTTGGAGTCCTGTGTTGCTCCTCACCCTACAACCGAGGAGAAGTCACTTCCTATGTTGGGTTCGATGAGAGCCTTGTAGAAGGGCGAGTTCGGTCCAGAGATCATGAGAGACGACAGCAGGCTGAGGGTGAATCCTTCAAACGTGTCAGTGATGCTGCAGCGAGAAAAAAACAAAACAGATTTTTTTCTTTAGATGTTTCTGAATGATGGGACAGGTCAGAAACTTTTCCGTGCTGAGGAAGACTCTCGGTTTTTGTAAAGTCAACGTGACGTGAATAAGGAGAAGGAAGGATGGGGGGGGGGCTCTTTTGTGGCGTCTTAATCTTACTGCAGAATAAAAAAAGAAATATATATATTTTTTGATCTTACTCTCCCAGCAGGTAGCTCACACACAGCGTGTTCTGCCGGGCCGGATCAGGGGCCAGAGCGTCCGGGCTGCAGGTCACATGGTCCTCTCTCTGAGAATTCACAGTGACGTCAAAATGACTAATCAACACATTTCAGAGTTTAAACAGAAGTTACAGGAGCGTGTCCGGGTTGATGAAACTCACAGGGCTGCTCCAGTGCGGCTGGGGGGGGACCGCCGTGTTCGGGTCGATGCGATCAAACTTGGACAGGGCTTCCTCTTCGATCTGCTTCAGATGCTGCTCCAACGGCAGATCTCCATACGTGAAGAACCTGAAGGACACATCGAGGTTTCCTGTGTGTCTCATATTAACAGATTATTGTTGAACAGCTGCTCTCATTTCTTCATGTCCCTTCTGGGCTAACGGTGTACGTGTGTGTGTGTGTGTGTGTGTGTGTGTGTGTGTCTACCTGGAGTTGCTGGGATGGTAATGCGTGGCGTGGAACTGCTTGAGCTGTTCCCAGGTGAGGTCAGGGATGGCGAGAGGCTCTCCTCCGGACACCACAGAGTACGTGTGGTCCGGGTACAGCTTGTTCTGGAGGTGCTGGGCGTACACGCGCTCGTTGTCGGACTTTAAAAAAAACAGACACAAGCAAACGTTAAAAACTCACCGATTCAATTCGTCTCAAATCTGTTCATCTCATATCTGTAACTTGTCGAGGGCCTCGTGTCACCCAGCCTTTATTTTTCTGAGCGTCTTTGTTCCCAATGTTGTAAAACGGTGACTCGGAAAGTGTGGACTTACAAAAGCTCCTTTCATTTCGTTGAACACCACGCCTTTAAACACCAGGGGGGAGTTGGGATCTTTTGGGTTTTCATTCTCCAGCCTCCAGCCCTCCTGCCTGCAAGAATCCACACAAACAGAAGTGAACTAATTACAGAGAGCGGATTCTCATCACACACTGTTACAAACAAGTGATTTCTGAAGGGTCTTGGTTTGTAAGATATCCTCCGAACGCAAATGTGGACGTCGATCCACGTCGTCAGCGACGTCTTAAAAAGCACTCGTGTTGTTGTTTTAATTCCACCAGCTGGTCTCGGCTACAATTCGTCGGCTTACTTTAGCGACCCAATGCTATCAAGTAAAATAAAACAAATATAAAAAACAATATGAGAGAAGTAGCGGTCAGAACTCACCAGAAATCCTGCTCTCGTAAACACGGGAAGAAAGCCGCATCCAGATAGACGGAGAGAAGATTCTGGAAGTCTTTTCCATTTTGGGTTGAGAACGGATACATGGTGTAGTCGCTGGCTGTTGACGAGGGAGGCAACAAGAAAAAAATAATAATGTGACACATAAAGCTCATCCATAAAGCTCCTTTATGTTGCTGAGTACTTTAATGGCCCAGTCTGCATCCCTGCATTGACTGTTTAATGACTGTACTCACACCTCTGGCACTACCTCAAACACCTCTGTACATGCACATGTAGCTAGTTTCTAGAAGGTCAGCACTTTGTTTCTAAGGCTCTTTAACTGTTTACAGGTCTCTTTTAACCAGCACATGTTTTTCTGTCCTTCACAGGTTATGTACATTATGCTATATAAGTTTAAGTCTAATGCTAATGCTAACTGCACAGGCTTAACTTGTAATTATATTTACTCTTAGTCACATAGGGGCTGTTAAATCTTGTCCGGGGGATTATTGTATACAGAGGGGAGGGGGGACAGCGGGTGTGTATTGTAACTAATGTCTTGTGTCCTGCCTGTCTGTATACTGCTACTGGATGCCTTGAATTTTCCTCGGGATCAATAAAGTATCTATCTATCTATCTATCTATCTATCTATCTATCTATCTATCTATCTATCTATCTATCTATCTATCTATCTATCTATCTATCTATCTATCTATCTTTCTGAGGTGAAGTATGTCTAAAGACAATATCAATGATCAGCTTCAGTCATCACTTTGAACATCTGACAGACAAAAACAAGGAGCAAAGGTCAGCTCAATGTATTTAATGTAAATACAGTATGTGAACCAGCAGTGAGTGAAAACACATCTTCCAATGGAGATAAAGTTCAGTGGCTCTCTGACGCCTCCCTGTGGTCTCTCAGGTTTTGACAGCTTGTAATGCTGGTGCTCACAGGTCGCTCCGTTCTGACTGTAGTTGTAGAACCTGTTCAGTTATTCTCTCTGTTTTATTCACTTCTTTTTACATGATAGAAATGTGGGACTACAGTTTTTTTTTTTTACATGTTTGCTTATAGAGTTTGCTTCCATGAGACCGAGAGTGGTTATGTATTCATGTTGAGAATCGGCCCTATCAGAGGCATGAAACATGAGTCAGCGCTTGTTAACCCCTCCCTCTTCTTCCTGCTCTCACACACAGCCAGCTCCACTCTGACGTGTATTTCCTCCTTCTCTCCACATCAGATCTAATGTTTGAGGATGGGTGTAACCAACATGTGCGAGAGCAGACTGTGAACAAACACATGCTGTGTAGATCAGAGGTCAAACTAGTTTGATTTCTCAGGAAGTGAAACTCAGACAGTCGTTGTTACCGAGAGGAGAAATGGCACAGAAAGGAGTTCAGCTAGACCGGGAGGCTTTCTCTTGTTCCATCTGTCTGGATCTACTGAAGGATCCGGTGGCTATTCCCTGTGGACACAGTTACTGTATGAAGTGTATTAAAAACCACTGGGATACACAGGATGAGAAGAGAGTCTACAGCTGCCCTCAGTGCAGACAGGACTTCACACCGAGGCCTGTCCTGGTGAAAAACACCATGTTAGCAGTTTTAGTGGAAGAGCTGAAGAAGACTGGACTCCAAGCTGCTCCTGCTGATCTCTGCTATGCTGGACCTGAAGATGTGGCCTGTGATGTCTGCACCGGGAGGAAACTGAAAGCCTGTAAGTCCTGTCTGCAGTGTCTGGCCTCTTACTGTCAGAATCACCTCCAGCCTCATTATGAACTACCTGCCTTTAAGAAACACAAGCTGGTGGAGCCCTCCAAGAAGCTGCAGGAGAACGTCTGCTCTCGTCATAATGAGGAAATGAAAGTATTTTGTCGCACTGATCAGCAGTCTATCTGTTATCTCTGTTTAATGGACGAACACAAAGGTCACGACACAGTCTCAGCTGCAGCAGAAAGGAGCGAGAAGCAGAGAGAGCTCGAGGTGAGTCGACAAAACATCCAGCAGAGAATCCAGGACGGAGAGAAAGATGTGAAGCTGCTCCATCAGGAGGTGGAGGCTATCAATGGCTCTGCTGATAAAACAGTGGGGAACAGTGAGAAGATGTTCACTGAGCTGATCCGTCTCATGGAGAAAAGACGCTCTGATGTGACGCAGCAGGTCAGATCCCAGCAGCAAACTGAAGTGAGTCGAGTCAGAGAGCGTCAGGAGAAGCTGGAGCAGGAGATCACTGAGCTGAAGAGGAAAGACGCTGAACTGGAGAAGCTCTCACACACACAAGATCACAACCAGTTTCTACAGGACTACCCCTCAGTGTCAGCACTCAGTGAATCTACACACTCATCCAGCATCAAGATCCGTCCTCTGAGGTACTTTGAGGACGTGACAGCAGCTGTGTCACAAGTCAGAGATAAACTACAGGACGTCCTGACAGACAAATGGACAAACATCTCACAGACACTGACTCAAGTGGATGTTTTACTGTCACAACCAGAACCAGAACCAGAACCAGAGCCCAAGACCAGAGCTGAGTTCTTAAGATATTCATGTGACATCACACTGGATCCAAACACAGCACACACACAGCTGTTATTATCTGATGGGAACAGAAAAGTAACAGCAATGAGTCAAGATCAGTCTTATTCTAGTCACCCAGACAGATTCACTGGTTGTTGTCAGGTCCTGAGTAAAGAGAGTCTGACTGGACGTTGTTACTGGGAGGTGGAGAGGAGAGGAGAAGTTTGTGTAGCAGTCACGTACAAGAATATCAGCAGAGCAGGGTGGTCAGATGAATGTTTGTTTGGACGTAATGACAAATCTTGGATGTTAGATTGTGACAACAACAGTTATGACTTTTGGTACAACAATGTCAAGACTCCTGTCTCAGGTCCTCGGTCCTCCAGAGTAGGAGTGTACCTGGATCACACAGCAGGTATTCTGTCCTTCTACAGCGTCTCTGAAACCATGACTCTCCTCCACAGAGTCCAGACCACATTCACTCAGCCTCTACATGCTGGACTCTGGTTTTATTATGATGTTGGAGCCTCTGCTGAGTTGTGTAAACTGAAGTAGACAGAAGTCATCAGGGGATAATGTGTTCACATCCGTGTTTTTTTTTTCATGTTTCTACAGAAAGTTGATTTTACTTTTCACACATACTACGATACTTTAACAAAAAGAGTAAAGACACATTTCTGGACTTTTTAGATTTGAATATCATATGTGGACGTGGGACCTTCCTCTGACCTGTCTCTTTGAGCTCCCTCGTTTTCTTTGAATCCACAGCTTGAATCGTTTGTTGTGGCTCTGTGCCAACTTCTACTTTCATAGTTTTTATAGTACACCTTCAGTGTATAACTTTATGTATCCTGTGGATACTTTTTCGTGTTTTCGTGGAAATAGCAGCGGAAAACTTTCTTATTCAAGGGAGAAGCTGCTCTCACTCTGGACAGCGGGACAAGCCGGCATCGTTCACCCGATACCTGAGGAGCTGAGGCGGCGGTACAGAGGCTGTAGAGCCGGCGCGAAGCTAAAGGCTAGGCTAGCGGCTAAGCGATGGAGGTACAAGCCCTCGGTTCTGGTGATAGTTATGGGGAACGTAAACTGTCTAACCAACAAGACAGACGAGCTGGCTGCTCTCGTGAGGAACAAGCGGACATTTAGAGAGTGCAGTTTAATGTGCCTCACAGAAACCTGGCTGACTCAAAACAGCCCGGACGCTAACGTGGATCTACCGGGCTTCACTACAGTGAGAGCGGACAGAGACACGAAACGCAGCGGCTAACGGAAAGGAGGAGGACTCGTGCTGTTTATTAACACCAGATGGAGCCACCATGGACATGTTACTGTGAAGGAGGCGACGTGCAGCAAAGACATCGAGCTGCAGGCGGTAGGTCTCCGTCCTTACTACATGCCCAGGGAGTTCGAGAACTTCACCACTGATTTCATCTACCAGCTGTACACGGAGGAGGGCCGCGGCGTGTTTGACTGCAGGAAGAACATCCTGGGTCACATGCAGCAGGTCGCCCACACACACACACACACTTTACCTTCAAAATGTAACATATACTTTTGTGGTTTCAGACGTTTGTTTGTTGTTGAAACAGGATTTGTGATGATGTTAAACATGATTGCGATCTCTCCTGTCACAGGGAGGAGCTCCGTCTCCGTTCGACAGAAACTTTGGGACTAAAGTCGCTGCTAAAGCCATTGTTGAAAGATCCCAGACGATTCACCACACCGGTCTGAAGCAAGTGAGACTGCTCATTGTCAACAGCTGAAAGCTCGGCTGACACTTTTACCCCCTCACAGGAGAATTTCCACTCAAGCTGAGTTCAGGCTGAACTTAGCTAATCACAAAAGTCTTATTTTAACTTTTATAAACCTTATCATAAAAAGTTGACATATGTATTGCATGCATAATGTGTACTTATAACATTGTAAGGAGTGTCCTATTATTATGTGTTAGAATAGTTGGCGGTCATAAAACCGCTTGTGGAAGTGCAGGCTGTAAATCTTATTGGGGGTCATGGACTGCTCACATAGTGGGGTAGGTAGAAGTGCCCTGTTAGAGATAAGGGAGTGTCCTGCAGCTGCATGAGAAACACACAGATAAATATAGATGTCTTGTTTTTGCTACATTCTTGTTGAAGTAACCCAAAATGTAAACTGAAACTGTCATGACGTAGATGTTGAGAGTCGGCCATAGTATATAGGAGGGAAGCAAAAGCTTCTCTCTGGTTCAGTCTTCCTTTTTGGGACTTGACTGTTAATCTCCACTTGTTCTGCACCTGTGATCAGTTGATTTATATTCTCTTTTATTGAGCTCTAGTCACTCACTGTGAGAATAGCACTCTTTTGTAGGATTTGTATTATTTTGTAATCTCTGTATTTCATCAATTGTGTTATTATAAAATAAAAGGAAACCTTCCATTGTAAGGACTTTCCAACAAAAACCCTCTTCCTTTAAGATCTTATATTTTCCTCTTGTTGGACCACGACGGACCAAAGGGATAGAAGACTAAGGTCAGAAGCTTTTTGTCCCCATTGTTCCAATACCAGAGAGGAAAACATAGACTGGGGAGGGACACTCTGATTTAAAGTGGTTTGGACCCATTAGGGTGTGAGAGACCCAAGGAGAGTCCCCTCCAGGTAACGGCTGTGAAGGAGGCCTTTCCAGTATTAACAGCCTATGATCTGACCATAGAGGGGAATGACTTCAACACTGTAATAACTCAATAACTTTAAAGGTATAAAAGCTGAATAAACTGTGTATTTCTTTAACCGCTCCTAATAACCAATAGTGATGTTCTAGTTCAAGGCAGCAGCGATATCTTTATGAAAGGCAGTTATTGGTCCTCCTGACGAGATTCACACTCGGCCCAGACCGACCAATCAAAGTGAGGCAGAGTAGAGGTTTCAAAAGTCAAGTAGTACATAAGAGCAACAAACTAGGATATTAAACTTATTCCTAAAAACGCCAACTACTTAGCAGAGATAAGTACCCTCACCGGATACGAACCCACCCACAACAAAACAAAATCTCACGCCACCCAACCCCCCACTGAACTGAACTCCTTTTTCAACCGCTTCGACACACAGGACTTTTCCAAAGAGTGCAGGTAAGCTCTCAAGGCTCTCCCCCCAGTAGATCCCAATGAGCCTGCCCCCTTCACAGTCGCTGAAGTGCGCCACCAGCTAAGCCGGTGTAACCCATCCAAGGCCCCAGGACCCGACAGCATCCCAGCAAGGGTGCTGAAGACCTGTGCCACAGAACTGGCTCCTATTGCCCACTTCCTCTTCTCTGAGTCATATCTGACTGCTACAATACCCCTCTTCAGGAAAAGCGCAACAATAATCCCGGTACCCAAGAAACCACGATCCTCCGACCTCAATCACTACCGCCCCATTGCCCTCACTCCCATACTAATGAAATGCCTGGAAAAACTGCTGCTGAAGGTCATCCTCCCTTTGGTGAAACCTCATCTGGACCGTCTCCAATTTGCCTACAGGGAAAAAAGGGGCACAGAGGACGCTGTTGCTTGCCTGCTACAACTTGTCCTTCAGCACCTAGATTCCCGAGGCACCTTCGCAAGGATCCTCTTCGTGGACTTCAGTTTCGCATTCAATACCATTCAAAGGCCCCTGCTCATCCGGAAGCTTCATAAACTCACCACTCCACCCATTCTGATCCACCTTCTGCACAACTTCCTCAGCGACAGACGGCAAGCTGTTCGGGTAGGCACATCCACATCACCCCCACTCATCACCAACACCGGAGCCCCCCAGGGCTGTGTGCTAAGCCCCTTCCTCTACACCCTGTACACCAACGACTGCACCAGCCCCTCTCCCACCACCACCTATCTCAAGTACTCTGACGACACTACCATCCTATCAGACAATAACTCCACCACAGACTACCACAACACCGTCACTCACTTCTCACACTGGTGTAAGCATAACTTCCTCCATCTCAACGTAAACAAAACAAAAGAAATAATAATAGGCACCCCATCACCCCAGCCCCCCACCCTCATCAACAACGACACAGTTGAAACTGTTGACAGCTTCAGATACCTCGGACTCACTCTAGACAACAATCTCACCTTCGACCAGCACACAACGGACATTCAAAAAAGGAGCCACCAAAGACTGCACGCCATCCGGAAACTCAAAGGACTATATGTTGCCCCCCACCTCCTCCTCCTGTTGTATCAAAGCATCGTCCAGCCCATCCTGCTCTCCTGCTTCTTTAACCGACTCACTGTCAAAAACCAAACCAAACTCACCCGTGTCACAAACATTGCAGCCAAATTAATCGGTCTCCCCACTCCCACCCTGTCAGAACTCAATTCAAAGGCCATCACACGCATCGCACACACAATAGCACTGGACATCACCCACCCTCTCAAATGCCACCTCACCATCATGCCCTCTGGGCGCAGGTACAGGTCCCTGTTGTGCAGGAGGGCGCGATACGGCTGAAGCCTGGTGCCTGCAGTCATTACAGCCCTCAATAAAAATCCACCTCAGTCCAAATCCCCGGTCCCCCCATAACCACATGCACTGTATGTCCTGTCACTGTATGTCCTGTTGTCCCACATGTATCTCCCTGTGTTCACCCTCTGTCGGCGCGCTGCCCTTAAAACTGTACACCGGTGAAAAAGAATTTCCCCTCGGGGACAATAAAATAAAAAGTCTAAAAAGTCTAAAGTCTAAAGATCCCCGCGCTCTCGCAACAAAATCAAGCCGACTGTTTTAAGAGGAGTCTTTGTACATTAAAGCAGCAGTAGGAGTCAGGTTTGTTTTTGAAACAGGATCATGACTTCAATCTGAGGTGAAGTTTGTCTAAAGACAATATCAATGATCTGCTTCAGTCATCACTTTGAACATCTGACAGACAAAAACAAGGAGCAAAGGTCAGCTCAATGTATTTAATGTAAATACAGTTTGTGAACCAGCAGTGAGTGAAAACACATCTTCCAATGGAGATAAAGTTCAGTGGCTCTCTGACGCCTCCCTGTGGTCTCTCAGGTTTTGACAGCTTGTAATGCTGGTGCTCACAGGTCGCTCCGTTCTGACTGTAGTTGTAGAACCTGTTCAGTTATTCTCTGTGTTTTATTCACTTCTTTTTACATGATAGAAATGTGGGACTACAGTTTATTTTTACATGTTTGCTTATGAGTTTGCTTCCATGAGACAGAGAGTGGTTATGTATTCATGTAGAGAATCGGCCCTATCAGAGGCATGAAACATGAGTCAGCTTGTTAACCCCTCCCTCTTCTTCCTGCTCTCACACACAGCCAGCTCCACTCTGACGTGTATTTCCTCCTTCTCTCCACATCAGATCTAATGTTTGAGGATGGGTGTAACCAACATGTGCGAGAGCAGACTGTGAACAAACACATGCTGTGTAGATCAGAGGTCAAACTAGTTTGATTTCTCAGGAAGTGAAACTCAGACAGTCGTTGTTACCGGGAGGAGAAATGGCACAGAAAGGAGTTCAGCTAGACCGGGAGGCTTTCTCTTGTTCCATCTGTCTGGATCTACTGAAGGATCCGGTGACTATTCCCTGTGGACACAGTTACTGTATGAAGTGTATTAAAAACCACTGGGATACACAGGATGAGAAGAGAGTCTACAGCTGCCCTCAGTGCAGACAGGACTTCACACCGAGGCCTGTCCTGGTGAAAAGCACCATGTTAGCAGTTTTAGTGGAGGAGCTGAAGAAGACTGGACTCCAAGCTGCTCCTGTTGATCTCTGCTATGCTGGACCTGAAGATGTGGCCTGTGATTTCTGCACCGGGAGGAAACTGAAAGCCTGTAAGTCCTGTCTGCAGTGTCTGGCCTCTTACTGTGAGAATCACCTCCAGCCTCATTATGAAGCAGCTCCATTAAAGAAACACAAGCTGGTGGAGCCCTCCAAGAAGCTCCAGGAGAACGTCTGCTCTCGTCATGATGAGGTGATGAAGATGTTCTGTCGCACTGATCAGCAGTCTATCTGTTATCTCTGCTCTGTGGATGAACACAAAGGTCACGACACAGTCTCAGCTGCAGCAGAAAGGAGCGAGAAGCAGAGAGAGCTCGAGGTGAGTCGACAAAACATCCAGCAGAGAATCCAGGACGGAGAGAAAGATGTGAAGCTGCTCCAACAGGAGGAGGAGGCTATCAATGGCTCTGCTGATAAAACAGTGGGGAACAGTGAGAAGATGTTCACTGAGCTGATCCGTCTCATGGAGAAAAGACGCTCTGATGTGACGCAGCAGGTCAGATCCCAGCAGCAAACTGAAGTGAGTCGAGTCAGAGAGCGTCAGGAGAAGCTGGAGCAGGAGATCACTGAGCTGAAGAGGAAAGACGCTGAACTGGAGAAGCTCTCACACACACAAGATCACAACCAGTTTCTACAGGACTACCCCTCAGTGTCAGCACTCAGTGAATCTACACACTCATCCAGCATCAAGATCCGTCCTCTGAGGTACTTTGAGGACGTGACAGCAGCTGTGTCAGAAGTCAGAGATAAACTACAGGACGTCCTGACAGACAAATGGACAAACATCTCACAGACACTGACTCAAGTGGATGCTTTACTGTCACAACCAGAACCAGAACCAGAACCAGAGCCCAAGACCAGAGCTGAGTTCTTAAGATATTCATGTGACATCACACTGGATCCAAACACAGCAAACACACAGCTGTTATTATCTAACGGGAACAGAAAAGTAACAACAATGAGTGAAGATCAGTCTTATTCTAGTCACCCAGACAGATTCACTGATTGGTGGCAGGTCCTGAGTAAAGAGAGTCTGACTGGACGTTGTTACTGGGAGGTGGAGTGGAGAGGAAGAAGAGTTTATGTAGCAGTCACATACAAGAATATCAGGAGAGCAGGGAACTCAGTTGAATGTTGGTTTGGACGTAATGACAAATCTTGGGTGTTAGATTGTGACAACAACAGTTATATCTTTTGTTACAACAATGTCAGGACTCCTGTCTCAGGTCCTCGGTCCTCCAGAGTAGGAGTGTACCTGGATCACAGAGCAGGTATTCTGTCCTTCTACAACATCTCTGAAACCATGACTCTCCTCCACAGAGTCCAGACCACATTCACTCAGCCTCTACATGCTGGACTCAGGCTATGTTATATTGGAGATTCTGCTGAGTTGTTTAAACTGAAGTAGACAGAAGTCATCAGGGGATAATGTGTTCACATCTGTGTTTTTTTTCATGTTTCTACAGAAAGTTGATTTTACTTTTCACACATACTACGATACTTTAACAAAAAGAGTAAAGACACATTTCTGGACTTTTTAGATTTGAATATCATATGTGGACGTGGGACCTTCCTCTGACCTGTCTCTTTGAGCTCCCTCGTTTTCCTTGAATCCACAGCAGACATGGACCTGTGTGTAGTCATTCTGTTCACCTTTCACCATTACACGCACGCTTGCTTCTCTAACTCGTCTTCAAAAGAAAAAAAGGTGAACAGAAGTTTCCTCCTTCTCTCAGATTATTTCTTCTTTGTGATGTTTTCTTGTTCATCTTTGTTAAGCGTCTTTAATTATTCAGAAAGGCGCTATGTTGCTTCCAGAGAGGGGGCGTGGTCAGACACAGCTCATTTACATATTTAAAGCTACAGACACAGAAACAGCCTGTTCTGAGCAGGGCTGAAATAGAGGGGTTTATAGACATGATCAAATACAGGATCAGAGTGGATTTACAACAACACACTTCACACACATGTTTAGAGGAGCTCTGACACTGATTTAACCTGAAGAGGAGAATATGTGACCTTTAAGTCATGAAGGCTGTCAGTGCTAGTGATGACTTTTGTTCTCTTATCTGTGCTGTATCGCTAACCATCGACTATTTGTAATGATGTAAAGATTTGAACTTCTTTGAAAATAAATCTATGATTCATCTGTAAACATTTCTCTGTCAGTTTCTTTCCCTCCAAATGTAAAACTGTCCAATGAGGTATCTTTAAAACAGGAATTATAATCGTTCGCTAACCCGCTGTTAGCGTTAGCCGTCTTAGTTTTTCATTAAGTAAATCTATGTGATGCAACTTAACCATTTTAAGACCGCTTGAGTGTTCTGTACCTGTGAACGCGTTCATGAAGGTGGACAGGGACCTGGTCAGCATCTTGAAGAACGGGTCTCTGCAGGGATACTTCTCAGATCCACACAGCACCGTGTGCTCCAGGATGTGAGGGACCCCTGTGCTGTCCATGGGGGTCGTTCTGAACTGGACACTGAAAAAGAAAAGAGCAAAAAAGTTTCTTTAAGAGACGCAGGTTTGCTGATTTACATTTCAACGTCATACTTGGGGTACTTGTAGGTAAAACCTACAAAAAAAAAAGAAAAGAAAAGAAGTAGTGTTCACTTAAAACCAACCTAAAGAGGTTATTTGAATCATCTCTGGCTGCGTGGAGATACTGAGCTCCAGTTTTATCATGGGTCAACTTCACTGCGGTCAGGAACAAGTCAGGGACGGTAACAACCTGTCAAAACAACAACAACATGACCAGTTATCTTTCATGGAGGCTCACGGTCTCAGCAAGAGAATTAGACCTTGCATGCAGAACAAAGTCAATAAAAACATAAAGAAACATTCAACTATAAAACAATAATAAACTTAAATTTACATGAAGAGCATTTACCCACTAATTCAACCTCTCGAGTGCTCATAAAACACTTCTTCAAAAGCTTTTAACTGGCCTGCTAATCAAGCAAATTCAATGCAAAGATAATTAGACAAAGAGTGTTCGAGTGTCAGAAGAACTTTTAGTAGGTCATTAATGTGTGACTGTTGAAACGCTTTCCTGTTATGCATGCAATGAAAGTACCAAATGTTTTAGCTGTATACTTAGAAACACTGAATAATATAGAAGAGTAAACTGCTGTGGGAGGAGGATACACCACCCAGGTTTTGAAACTCTGGCTCTGGTATTTGAAACACATAAACACACACCTCTCTGACTGTGAATCCATGGATTTTCTGTCCGGGTTGGTACTGGCGAGCCCTGTCAATCGCTGAAGTGCTCTTTAGACGCCAGGTACTCTGCTGCCCGTTGAAGCTGGGAAGAAAAATAGAAGTTTATGGTTACAGCTGATAGTAAGACTACTCCTTGTGAGGACCAATGAAGATCTTTGAAATCAATGTTTGGATCATTTGTTGTATCACAGTGTTAAACAGCTGATATGAAGCACAGGTATATATTTAAGGCAGAGGAGGGATTTCTGGTACATTAACTTAGCAGGGTTGAATGGTGAAATAAAACAATGCACACTGTCTTGCACATCAGTAAAGCATGGACCATTTTGTAAAGAGGACTTCAAGGTCAACGTAAAGCCAAAAATAAAACTTCACCAGACGTCACAACTACTAAAACAAAGACAAGAAAATATGATGAGTGATGTCTTGCCTTCACCTGTACAGCAATGGGTAACTCTTTAATTGTCACATCCTCCCCGTGAGAGGAAGCTTTCTCTGACGTTACCTCATTTAACACTAAAATAAATACAGAACAAAGCTGAGCAGTTAAAATGAACTTAAAGGTGACAGTCCAACACATCTGTATCTGTAGCACAAAACAAGCCCACATCAGTCTTCAGTTTATAAATGACTGAAAGATTTAAAGAGTAAAAATGAACTTTTTAAAGGTCATTAAATAAAGGTTGAATGAATGAATGAATCTTTCTATTGCTTCCTCTTTAAAAGCAGCTTGTCAGAAACTTTGCACATTTTCTATTCTGTAATTTCTTTCAGTCAATATTTTAGATAAATCATAAGATATGTATTAAAATGGGTAATGAATGAGAAAGTGTGATGAGTTTTATATACATGTTGATGGGTATTGTGAGGGGTTAGAGGGAGCTTTAAGGTATTTAAATCTGCCTGTAATGAAACTTAAAATGTCCATTTAGTATTGACAAGTAGTACTAGAGATTTAAATGTAAAACGTGTGTAAAATAACTTGTGACTTAACGTGTCACAGTGCATCACAAAAGCAAATCATACTCCACATTCAGTGAATAAATAATGTCGCGATAATAAAACAAAATAAATAACCCTTAAAAGACACATTATAAGTGATTATATGGACTGCCCCGTTAGCTAACTTACCTCACATATCGAAGTTTCTGGAGCACGGTCTTCGTTTGCCGAAACATTTTGTCGTCAGTTTGTCGAATAATTTAATAAATACCTACAGCCAAATATGTTCGGCTATAAAAACACAGAGTATGTATTAAAAGTCGTCAGTGAGTTGACATTATTTAAGTAAAGCATCGCCGGGTCGTTGTCCGTGTGTGAAGTACTGTTGACACGTTGGGATAGTCGCGAGCGTAAGTAACGGCTGTAAGAACTGCGCGAATCGCAGATTTCAACGTCATAAACTGTGCAGTCACGCGCATCTCTTTGCTATACAAATCTACAAGGACATGCTCTCCTGGGTTTTTTTTAACATTCGCAAGCTGAACATCGACCCATAAACACACTCGGTTGTGATTGGTCAAGACAACGAAGAAGACACAACGTGATTGGCTGTACGTCATGTCGCTAAGGTTACCAAACCGAGATTTACATAGGTCGTTTTTGAAGGGCAATTACATTTTAATACTTAAATGTAAATTTAACATTTCCAATTTTAAGTGTTGTGTAATGATGTGATTTGAATTTATAAAAACGTCAGAAATTAACCCTTCTTTTATGGGACGTTGAATGTAATATAATCTCTTGTCCAGCAGATGTCGCTAAAAGATCGTGTTTAGATCACAGGTTTCTTCTTCCAGATATCCAATCTTTTAAAAGTACCTCAAATAAAGGAAATAAATAAAACTAAGCAGTTTATCTAAAAGGGAGGCTAGAGTCCACTTAACTTATTTCAAATCTGTACTGCATTTTATTTACTTCATTATACACAATTCTCAAGACTGCTCAAAAACAGAAACACTTCATCATAGAATCTCTGCATCATAGTGATGATTTTATTTCACCCAGTGATTTCTCCAGGTTACACAAGCAAGTTAAAAATACTGTTAAGCCTATACGCCTTCATATTGGGCGTTTTTTAATTTATTGTTGTTTTATCTACTGCGACCAATTTGTGACTTATTGATCTGCAAGGACTAATATAATGGGAGTGTTGCAATAATGTATTTCAAAGACATCCCAGGAGTTTGTGCTCCTTGATCCCATTCTGGGATGGCATCTTTTATTTTTAAAAGAAAAATGTCTTTTAATCTTCTTTTTTTGATCTTTATTCTTCAAAACATGAATTATGGACTTTAAATAAGTGACACCACTGTGGAGTCTGAAGGCACCCATTGGTCCACGATTCCCAGCTGGTAATTCAGCCTTGTCTACTGCATATTTAAACCCAAGATGCCCATTAAACCTGATATATTTTGGCGGACAGATGTGCAAAAACTGGAATGGCTGTTTAAGTTTGATGTGATTATGCATGCTAATTTTGTCTGAAAATCTTGTTCCATTTCAATATTTGAACTGTAATATAAAAACATTTCAAACTATTAAATGGCTTTACACTGTGTAAGATGTCAGCCTGACATTTGGTAATGAAAACATTTAAAATAATGTTCTTAGTTATAACAAAGTGCAATGACTATAATGTAAACAATGAAGCCTTCAACCTTAAAATAAAGAGTTAAAGTTTGTTAAAGTTTATGCTGCTTATTATATTTTAAAGACTGAGATAAATAGCTGTGTTAGTATTAAGGGAGTTTGCCCGAAGTGCAGAGGTGACGCCCTCGCTGCATCTGCCCTGTGGGGTCAAATCCAGCCCCAGGCCCTTTTGGAGCATGTAATCCCCACTCTCCTGCCCTAGTATTTCCTGCCGCTTAAAAAAAGGGCAAATGCCAGAAGGAGAAAAAAGTAGGAAAAAAACCAGTCTGAAGATGACGCTGAGGGGAATTCTCTGCAAATACTACGGTGCAACTGTAACCTGCCTGGCTGAAGGAGCAACAGTGAAAATGTGAGTGCAAACAGAGTGCCATTTAATTTGTTTAAGCCTACCACACATCAAACTGTGGCGAGATCTTAATATGGGACTAGAAGATGTACATGTTGGAACCCCCAGCTGCTCTATTTAAAACTTGTTTCTCCCCGCCTGCTTTGACAGTAGCTTTTCTTTTTCTTTTCTTTTCCCTTTTTTTCAAAATTTCTTTTGAGGCACCCACGGTCATCCCTTGTGTTTCCACTGACAGCATGTGGGAGCTTTTCCAGCAGCATGAATGGGAGGCCTTGGTGAGGAGGCAGAGGAGGGTTTTTTTTTTTTTTTTTTTTTCAACAGCGCTCCAACATGGAAGCTGGTTTCCAGTCTGCCACTGTGTGCTAGTTATCAGCAGAAAAACCTTGATCACACAAAGCGAGGTGAAACAGTCACGCAGCAAAAAAATGTTCTTTATGAAAAACATGACTTTATGAAAAGCAAACTGTGGCCTTGAGATGAGGTCATTCTTAGTGGAATTTAACTTTTTTTTTTTTTTCAAGGATTAGTGATTCAAATCAAAAACTGTGATTCAGTGATTTCATTCAAGGAGCTCTGCCGTTATAATATTCTTTAAAAACTGCATGAAAAGCGACTTTTATGTGCAAACAACATATCTTCAAAGTGGCTGCGTGCATCTTGCCTCGTCATTAATTTGATGTGCAACCGTAAAAGCGGGACATAATGCAAGGACGATCAATCAGACCCATAAAAAAAAGTGATTTCAAAGAATTAAAAACGCTTTCATCGCCTCAGTTTTATTTCCACTTGTTTTTTCGTACAGTTCAGTTCAGTTTATTGCGCCGTGAACTCGCGAGAAATGTAACTTTCTCTTGTTGTTTTGCCTCTCGAAACAAATGCAATACACACATATTTTGGTGTTTATTGTTACATATGGTTGTTTTATGGTGTGAAAAGAAATGACAAACAACTTGAAAATATTCATTTTTTAATTTCATGCTGACTTTAAGGTCAACTGAAGGATTACAAACGCCTTTATAAGGTGGAACAAACTCTCCTCTGTCTGCTCTTTAATCCCTTATTTGAATAAAGTAATAAATGGTAAAACTTCAAACAAGGCTGCTCTTTAAAATTGGTATAGTTTAACATGCGGCCCAAAAACAATAAATCCTTAAATGTATTGCAAACAGACTAAATATAACGGGAGACTTCTTCCTGCTGCACCCCGTGTGTTCGGTGTTGTCAGGGATGCGAGCGAGCGGTGGCGTGTTGGTGTTGCTGTGCGCTTTCCTCCAGCTAATCCAAAGGATTTCTCAGAGGTCTGGACTGTCCAGACGCTGCTTCATCCAGGCTTAAATTATCCATCAGTGTCAGATGGAAAACAAAACCCTGGCTTCTCACGCTCTTCCTCACTATTTGCTTCTTTTTTTTTTTTTTTTTTCAGCGTTCTTCTTCAGATACAGTTTGCTGGGTAAAGATGTTTTTTTTCCCGCTACATGCTCTTACTGTTGTGTACATCAAATAAACAAAAGTTCACATTTGTCCGGGCTTCGCTAGTCCCCACGGAGGTTTAGTTTTAACGCTTCAGCATACAACGCTAGTTTGGAAGATGTTCTTCCGGCGTTGCACGACAGTTTGCGCTCGACCCTTTCTCGTGTTACCATGACGATAATCCGCCCCTCCCCCCCCTCCTGTTGGCGTATAAGTGAAAAAAAACATTTCTAAAGTTTGACAGGGAACTTCGCTGCCCTTCACAGTCTTCAAAGCAACATAAATGTTTATGGGAGGAATTCGGCATGCAGACTTTGAGCTACACTTCGATCATGCATGGGAGCACGATATCTGCAGCCAGGTTCAGAGACTCGAGGCGTGAGGCGGCATTGTATTTCACAGATCTTTTTTTTTTTTTCTTCTTTTTATCACTTGCTACGCCCTCCCCTATTTTTCCTTTATCACATCCTCTCTCAAAGGGCACATAAAGGATGGAAATTTGGAGGGAAATCAAATGAGATCATCATGGGCTGTTTACTTAAAGCTGGGTCCATCTTTTGAGGGCAGAGACTCACTTCTCCCTCTATCAAGACACCCTGCACCCAAAACTCCTTCACGCCCTCGTGGCTCACGGGGAAATAAAAGCGATTGGGACCACGGATATTTGCACATTAACTTTGGTATTTCGTCGGCTGGAATCAGCTGTAATTTTGAAGAACTGAACAATATCCAGCGGCGTTTTTTGCCTCCCTGGAGGAGTTGCGTTTGGAAACATGAGGATGAAGCTGTTTGTGGCTGTTTCATTCATTCATTAAGTCAGTCTTTATTTAATCATGAGAAATGATGAGAAATACCCTCGTTTATAACGATGTTGCAAGTACAATTAAACCGAAAAGACGACAAAAACAACAAATACAAATGACATCAATTGTGAGTAATGTGAAAATAAGCAAGCAGAGACGATAAAACCATCGTTAAAAACAGCAGCAGTGAGTTATGATCCTATTTTTAAATCAACCAAGCAGCTTACATTGATGCCATCTTTTAGTGCATTTGCTGCTTTTGTTCAAGACATTAAGGCAGCTTTAAAGGTTCACTCTTCTTCTCTTCATCTGTCCTCATCACCTCATGCCGGGGATTAGCAAAGATGAAAGGAGTTCTGCAGACATATGCTTGCATGTTCAACTGAGGTCAAACCGTGTCTGGACGCACTTCAAGATAGTCGGAGTAAAAAAAAAAACAAAAAAAAAAAAAACGTTATGCAGAGTCTAATTAATACCGACATGATGTGAAATATTGACTTGCTTTCAGAGAGCGAGTCCCGCAGGGCACCTTGCTTGGCCACTCGCCGATCCGACACGGCTTTGCTCTTTTTGCACCGAAATGTCAATTTCTCCCCAGACCGTTTCATTAGCGCACATTTTAGATGGATAGTTGGCCCGGGGTCTGCACTCCCATCCCATCCACTTTCCTCCTCACCTCTGGGGCCAATTAGGGCGCTGGAGCTGAAAATAAATGAAACTCGGTGGCAAAACAGCGTTTACTTCAAAACCTCGCACTTAATTTGAAGATCTCTCTCTGATCTGAAGTTGGATTAGCGGGGTGATATTCCCTTTGATCTCACAGGTTTTTGCATTTGTTGCCAACTTATTGAGCGGAGACTCCAGAGGACCAGTTAGTGCTGAATGTGTGGACGCATGAGGTGCGCACACACACACACACACACACACACACACACACACACACACACACACACACACACACATACACAGACACACACACACACACAAAGAATAATAACAATGTCCACTAACACAGTAACACATTTTTCTCCACTCCCTGTACATCCAGAAACAAACAGGATTTGCGAAAGCAGAAAATAAAAAGTCACAGATATTTATTCTTTTTTTAGATTAGAGCCTTCAAAGGAGCCAAACAAAAAGAGCTACTCTTTGTTATATTGTGTTACAAAGATCCAACATTAATCCATCATGAGGACAGCAGCCTTCAGCAAAGTTACAGTGAAAAGAAAAATCTTTCTTTATGAGGCAGAAACCTGGAGCAGAACCAGACTCATGATGAACAGGCAGAAACCTGGAGCAGAACCAGACTCATGTTGAACAGGCAGAAACCTGGAGCAGAACCAGACTCATGATGAACAGGCAGAAACCTGGAGCAGAACCAGACTCATGTTGAACAGGCAGAAACCTGGAGCAGAACCAGACTCATGATGAACAGGTCGAAACCAGACTCATGATGAACAGGCAGAAACCTGGAGCAGAACCAGACTCATGATGAACAGGCAGAAACCTGGAGCAGAACCAGACTCATGTTGAACAGGCAGAAACCTGGAGCAGAACCAGACTCATGATGAACAGGCAGAAACCTGGAGCAGAACCAGACTCATGATGAACAGGCAGAAACCTGGAGCAGAACCAGACTCATGATGAACAGGCGGAAACCTGGAGCAGAACCAGACTCATGTTGAACAGGCAGAAACCAGGAGCAGAACCAGACTCATGATGAACAGGCAGAAACCTGGAGCAGAACCAGACTCATGTTGAACAGGCAGAAACCTGGAGCAGAACCAGACTCATGATGAACAGGCAGAAACCTGGAGCAGAACCAGACTCATGTTGAACAGGCAGAAACCTGGAGCAGAACCAGACTCATGATGAACAGGCAGAAACCTGGAGCAGAACCAGACTCATGATGAACAGGCAGAAACCTGGAGCAGAACCAGACTCATGATGAACAGGCAGAAACCTGGAGCAGTTTCTGGGGTAAAACGAAAAACTGTGACTTGAGTACACTGGTCTGTTAGTTTACACACACACTGTCCACACACAGCGCTTGCACACACACACACACACACACACACACACACACACACACACACACACACACACACAGAACAGGTAAAATGTGGAGGTGATGTGTGTGTTTGAGATTAATCTGGACGGACAGACGGACGGACGCTCGCCCTCGTAGCTCAGACTCAGATGGCTCTCCTGACACACAGCCTCGGGCTCTGCTGTTTTTATTTGGACTGTGGTTAAATCTTGAAGAGTAAAACGTCAAACACACACACACACACACAATGTTGACGTCTGAGCACAGGTGAACCACAAATTGTGTGAACATGTTGAGGAAATCAATAACACGTGAGGCCGACGGGACAGCATCACTGGCTGTGAATTCTTGTTTAGGTGTCGTGGCTTCAGTATTGAGCTGCTTGCTGGCTGCTAATAGTCCTTCAGTGAGTGTGTGTGTGTGTGCGTGTGTGTGTGTGTGTGTGTGTGTGTGTGTGTGTGTGTGTGTGTGCTGCCACAGTGCTTATTCGAGATGGGATTGATTCATGTTCACATACCTACAAAAAAACCTCCAGAGAAAGCTGAATAATTTTCTTAAATGTTCATCGATTTAAATTAGCCCCAATCAGACGACTAAAAATCTTTATGCGATGCGCCTAATAAAGCCTTATTTACTCCTATTGCAGATTTATCCACACTAACACACAGTCTATGACAGACACACACAGTCTGAGGGATGTGTGAAAACAGCTTGAGAGCAGAGTGGAGAGACGTGCTCGCTGTGTAAACTTGTGACACAATCTGTTTCGGCTCATGTTTTATTAAAAGCAGCGATTTATACACCTTCGGTCTGCGACTTCGTGCCTTTTTTTTTCTTCTTTTTTTTACGAGTTTGGACACCAATAAACCAATAAAGAAGAAGTTTGTCGCCACCGTTTGGATTTTGCCTGATTTATCTTCGTGCACATTGTGGAGAAAAAAAGAAAAAGAAAAAAAGAAACCAAACCTCTGGATGCGTATCATGTTGAGTTTTAAGCTCCAGGACATTAAAGGAAGAATTTGCAACTTTTTCATCCTGTAGATTTCTCCTCGGAGCGCCAGGATGAAACCAAAACAAACTGCGACTGCATCCAAAGACCAGTCTGCTGTTTCATTTTCCTTCATTTTATCTGCGTTTGTTCGTGTCGATGTTTTCTCGTGTACATTTTTTTCCCAGCGCTCATTTGTTTGGCCTGACTGCTCATCTATCCATCTGTCCATCTGAAGGACATTTTCTCTCCGAGGTCGGAGGACGTACTGAGGGCTCGGATCGTGTCGTGGCAGTTCAGACATGTGGGAGTTTCTTCCCGTCCCAGCAGCCTTTGCTGTGACCTCTGGAGAGGAGCGATAATAACTTCACTGCCATCCATGTTCAAAGTTGTGTTGCCCTCCACTCGCAGTCACAGCTCAGATTTCTACATTTGCTTTCAAGCTTGCACTCCCAGAGTCCTTTCTTCGTTCCTTTCCCACACACACACACACACACACACACACTCTTATATATCTGTATGTGTGTGTGTAAGATTCTGCTCCCACACAGGAGGATGTGTACCTCTCATTTTCTGCGTCTGCTGTCACCGCAAAGAAATGAAGCCTGAAAAATCGATTGATCAAAGTGTTAAACGGCTTTTCTAGTCTTCTGACTTACTCGTGTTGCTTTTACACCGCAGGTCAAATCGACCCGTTCACACGCCGTTCACACGCTGACGGCAGAGGCTGCCGTGCAAAGTTCCTCGTACACATTCAGCAGGAGCTACTACTACAAAGACGTGGGAATCAAACCCTCGCCGTTCCAACTCTACCAAACTGAGCCACCGCAGCCCAATGACATTCTTCCTGGCCTGAGCCTGTCCCTTTAGGTAGGGGGCTTATGGGTAATGTAGGCGATGAGATGCTGTGATTGAGCCCGGCAGCTCTCCTGTACTACGATCAGGAAGAAGCTGAAAACGGTGACAGCATTCACCATTTAACTCGGCTACATTCATACGACGTAAATTTTAACATTTATGATTTG
The DNA here is from genome assembly GCF_947650265.1 of Symphodus melops. Lineage (NCBI taxonomy): Eukaryota > Metazoa > Chordata > Actinopteri > Labriformes > Labridae > Symphodus > Symphodus melops. Next base: position 26,407,447 of record NC_136697.1, on the reverse strand, counting down.
AATTTTTTATCAGCGTTCTTTTTTTTTTTTTTTTTTCAACTCTAATTTTCTTTTCATTTCTTCCAGATGTAAGTTTTGCATTTTTTTTTTTTGTGGCTTTTCATGCCTTTATTATAGATGGAGGAAAGTGGATAGAGTCGGAAAGGGGGAGAGAGTGGGGAGAGACATGCGGGAAATGGGCCACAGGCCAGACGCGAACCCGGGCCGCCCGGGCGCGAGGACTGAGCCTCAATACGTGGGGTCGCGCGCACTGCCGCTGCGCTACCGGCGACCCCAAGTTTTGCATTCTTAATCACTTGGCGTCTGTATGCGTCTCCCTCCGTTGTGCTTTGCCGGAGTTTTTCTAAACAGGATGCGTTGGATGACGACGTCTGCGGCAGACCGACTTTATGTCCTCTGATGTCTCTGTCAAAACTCCACACGTGCAGCTCACCAGTGTTTGGGTTTGAACCTGCGAATTGTTTTTCCTGTTTGTTCAAATGTAGCCTACATTCTGCACTTGGCAGACTCGTTCCTGAACAAGCGCCACGCGCCGAGAGAAAAAAAAAAAAAGTAATTGACTCGAATTAACCTGTATGAAAAGACCACCTGATTGACAGGTGTTTTGCCAACACACACGGCGAGCCTCCACCTGCTGCATCCTCGCTGTAACCTTGCTAAATATTTGATATCCGCCAATATGTTTCTGTGTCACACTTTTGAAGTTGTGGCGTCAGATTTCACAGAGGTGACATTTTCAGCGGATTGTTTTTTTTCTTTTATTGTTTTTCTTTTCACCACAACAATGTCAATTTAGCATGCATCGCTCATCAAACGCAACCTTGTGTGCCAGCTGCTGAGCACAAACCTTCTCTTTCAGAGCCCTGCTGTTGTCATACGTTTTAAATTATTCATCCGAATTTTAATAGACAGGAATATGATTATATAGTTCGACAATGGAGGGGAGGGGGCAGAAGAAGAAGAAGAAGTAGAAGAAGAAGGAGGAGGAGGAGGGAAGAAAAATCCTCCAAAATTCATTTCAAACATTCATGCATATTTAATAGGCTGGGTGCCAAGACTTCATACGGCGGAATAATCCCGACGTGCAGCAAGTCGTTATCGCCGTCGTAGGCAATATGCAGTATTTCTGCGCCTCTTTGGAAGACCAAACAGTCTGGTGCTGGTGTTCAACAACTAAAAAGAAAAGGCTTCCAGAGTCAAAAACCCACAGCTTTCCTCAGCCACACGCTCACAGATTCCTTCACTTCCTCACTTTCTTCTCAGCAGCACTCACTGACACCATCTCCACTTTAACATTGATCTAAATGGGTGATTGAGGCGTCCCAACCAGTAGCACACCATAGAGGGTTGTTTTTTTTTTCCAACCTCTAAACATTTCTTTTACTTCGGAGCAATGTGACGTTTTACTCATAGACTTTTCCAAACTCTTGCGACTCTTGATCTCAGAAGAAAAAAAAAAAAACAAATCCATCAAAAGGCACGATGGGAAATGCAGAAAAAGGTTTGCTTTATCGCTTTTCTGCTGTCTTTCCCTTGTGTGTAATTTTTTAATTGCAGCCTCTCCGGTGTCCCCATAGATTGTATCAGCGATCAGGAAATGTGTCAGAGGAAGCGTTCAATAATGAAGCAGAGCTGGGAGAGCGGTTATGTACACACAGACACATGAAGAGAGCGTGGGAGTGGAGGTGGGTTGCATGGTTGGTGTAAAACCCTCTCGGGTCTTTCCCCAGCGCGGCTGTGGAAAACAAGAGTGCAATAAAAAAAAGAAAAAAAAAAGAAGATGGGTGGTGCAGAAAGAAGCGAACGCAAACAGCAGCTTTATTTGCATTTTACAGCCTCGCTCCAAGTGTGTGTGTGTGTGTGTGTGTGTGTTGTGATATAAGCTGGGTCAGCTGGTGGTCTCATAGCTGCTGAGCTCATAGATCATTCATTAGCCTGGTTCAGTCAACAGGTAACACACAGGTTACAGTGTGTGTGCAGAGATTTATGGCTCATCGTGTCACAGCTGCATAAATCTTCTCCTGACGTTTGATTGAACGCACTTAACAGACGAGTTCTGCCCGACATGCAGACGTGACACAAACGGTTTAAAGGTTCAAGACAAGTCAATCTAACGTGTGTCATGACAAACCAATCAGCTCCCTCAGCTCCTTGACGAACAGTTAAACAGAAAGACATGTCCACTTCAGAATGATGATTTTAGTTAAAGGAAAAGACAAAGTACCGATAAATCCAAAAGATACAAAAGCCAACAGTCAAAAGACACATTTTTAGTTTCTGAGACTGGATGGATAATGGTCAGACTGAACATGCCAGTTTAAAAAGGACATGTCAGCTACTTATAAAATCATGCTAGATTCAAAAATTACCAACCCTACTTTTAAGAGCATCTTTGGAAATGTTTTGGAAATTCTGCAAATTCATTTTCAATTAAAAAAACCAAAACAAAAACGGATTAAGATTCAGAGTATTCTGAGTATAAAAGCCAGAAACGGAAACTTTTCCAGAACAATGATGCAGCTTGCGTATTCCCTTCACCTGATGGATTCAAAACAATCATGTTGTGCACTTAATAAGAACCCACTGTGGAAGGAAAACAAGACATCAGCCCTGACCTGCCATCGTTGACATGAATTTCCAATCTGAAGTGCTGCTGACCTTGTTGCCTCCGCCAGCTGCTGTCATGCCGTTTTGTGCAGGTGTTCATGCGATATGTATTTCCAGGTGTTACATTGGATTCAAAGTCATTCTTACACATCGCTCGAACACACATAACCTTCTAAATGGGAAGTTTTTTAAGTTTGATATTTGCTTTTATTAGTATGCCAGGTGACATATTGCCAGATTACAGTGTAGACCAGCTGTTTTTATATATCAAAGTGTCCTGACATAACATTCGTAATGAATTGGGACTGTACAAAATAGATCGAAACAAGACGTTTAGAAAGTAAAGAGTGACTTTAAAATGATTTGAAATGTTTCCTGCAGCAGCAACACGTATAGTTTGACTTTGGCGTTCGGGCTCCGACATCATCACTCCTTCGCAGATTGTTCTACATACAGATATCTGAGGCGTGACGAGAAGTCCGAGCCTGCAGGTGGGTAAGTGTTGGGGCTGAGCCAGGCTGCCAAAAAAAATGGGACGGTGCCTTTGTCAGATTTTGTAAAGAATGGCTCATCAAGTGTGAAATCAGTCCAGCTCGACTAGAAAGCAGGCATCGACCCATTTCAGTTTTGTTGTATCGCAAATTGAACACCAACATGAAGATGTCACCCGAAGAACTCACTTTAGTTTATTTAAAGGTCACATATCCTCCTTATTTTCAACCAGTTTAAATAAATCTCAGAGCTCCTCTAAACGTGTGTGAAGTGTGTTGTTGTAAATCCACTCTGATCCTGTATTTGATCAAGTCTATAAACCCCTCTATTTCAGCCCTGCTCAGAACAGGCTGTTTCTGTGTCTGTAGCTTTAAATATGTAAATGAGCTGTGTCTGACCACGCCCCCTCTCTGGAAGGGCTCGGGTGTACTCGCTGCTTTCTGGCTCCATGTCCGATTGTTTACGGTGAGAAGGCAGACTCAGAGGGCAGAACAAACACCTAGCTGTGGGAGTGTCACCCACCTGGGGGAGGGGCTACTGCCCTTTGTGATGTCATGAAGGGAAAATCTGCTGTTTGAGCACACGTTTTCTGAAAAGTGGAGCAGGCAGAAGACGGAGAGGATGGACTTTTCTCATCATTGGGGGGTTTGTAGACAGACTCGAGAGACATGTTAGACTTAGAGACACATGGTGAGGTGTGTTTTACAGAATATTTGACCTTTAAGTAATGTTATTTGTTAATTAATTTCCCTATGAAGAATACGTTTCAAACTCAGGCTGCAAAGCTTCCTTCAGACTTAATGGTTGGACTCCAATTAAAGCTCTTACATATCTAACTTTTCCTTCCCTTTTATAAACTCTATGGGTCAGAGTAAGCTATAGGAGTAGATCAAATGCACCATTTTTAAATAACGAGGCAGACAATTACCCTTTTCATCCTCAGCTGAACAATGTAATGGTGAAATGACAAGCTCAAGTGGTTCAGCAGGAGAATATTCTGTACCAGCTTCGGTTGTTTTATGAGAAAAGTGCAGGTTTGTCTCTCCACCAAGTCAGAAAATACAGATGGCTTCAAACTTTCCTGCTCTTTGACATTTGAGTAATCACCCTTCTCTTTCACAGTTCAGGTGTGTCACCAGGAGATGTACCCCCCCCCCCTTCCCCCCCTTCCTTCTCTTGGTACCCGACCATTTCAAAAGGCTGCCGAGTCTGAACAAGCCCCCTGTCACCTGTTGGAGAGCCGACATCCAGCAGCCACCTGCTCCCCATGAGCCTCCGGTGGGCTGTTGGCCTCCATTCATAAACGTCAGGGAAATTACACATGTCGGCTCTGACCTGGACAGCCATGTAATGGGCAGCACGCATAATTAACCCACAGAACATTTATAAGCCCCGGCGGCACCGTATGCATAGTGCAGAGGTGCATGGGGGAACATGCTAGTGTGTGTGTGTGTGTGTGCGTGTGTGCTAAGACAGACATTTACAATGTGCACGTGTGCTTGACAGGATGGAATAATAAAGCGGGCGCCTTTTTTGTGCGCTCTGTACTCGCCTATGGAACCATCTCACTGTGAGACCTTCAACCTGGGTTCATTTGAATCAGACACGTGATCTACGTTTTGAAGTCACTGACACATTTTGTCGTGTAGTCGTGTTTGTGATTGGGTTACAAGGTTGGTCTATTTTCTAGAAGTATCACAAAAAGTCGTTTTACAGAGTTGGGACGTTTTCTGGAGCAGAGGTGTTTTGGGGAAGTATTTTATTAAGTGGTGGAAAATTCTGGTGAGTGGGCAGGTCTGCTAAAGAAAGCGAGCAGCAGAGTTGAAGCTTCTGGCATCAATATTATTCAAAGTTTGATCTGGGTCAAAATTGTCCCCGAAGTTGCACTTGAACGCACCGCAAAGACTAGTAATGACATGACTTGTTATGATACGAGATGATGATATTGATGCGTCGACAGCTGGCGGTGAATGAAACCTCCAAACAGCCAATCAGAGAGATTCCTCTCACCGATTCAACATGTCGAATTGGGCCCCAAAAAAAAAAAAAAAACGGCCGATAGCGACGTAGCTGGACGCATCGCAAAAACTACTCAGCGACAGTTCAAAAGGGCCGACGATCAACGATCTCCTTGGTGTGTCAGGGCTTTTTTTTTATTTTAACACTTTTATTTTGATCTATTTTCCTTACAACAAATGAACATTATGACAAAACAGAGAGAAAAAAAACGAATGAAATAAATAAATAAATAAAAATGAGACTTAAAACACGCAGAACACAAACAGCACAATCAAAACAAGTGTCACAGACACGTCGAGCCTGTTGGAAGGATGAAGATTACTTATTATTACTTATTACAATGCATATTTAGTGATAAATGATGTTTGTGTCCCTGTTTAGTTCTATATGTGTTAAACTTTGGTAAACTGTTCATCCTTAATTTTCAGCTTATAGGATATGGTCTCTGATCGACAGCCACTGCCCGTGGTTCAGTAAATCAGTCTTTAGCCAGTTCTTAGTGACGGCTTTCTTTGCTGCTGCGAGGAGAATCCTGATCAAATATTGGTCATCTGTATGTACAGTTCCTTCCAAATGTCCCAGATACAGAACGAGACAAGATCGAGAGAGAGAGAGAGAGAGAGGGGGACCTGACAGAGAGCTGAATGAATACCATCCCACAAAGGCTTCATCTCACGGCATGGTTCGAATCCATAGCATGATTGTTGTCCTTTCATTTGTTTACTTTTAATCTTGGGGTGTGATGAAGTGGCGTGTCAGGGCTTCTTACGCCAAACTAAAAGGAAAATATCAACAATTATCTCAAGGCTTTCCCGTCACTTCACCACAACAACAAAGAATTCCACATTGAAATGAACGTCTCCGACTCCTGAAACAAACTTGAGGATATCAAAGACAGATGTCTGACAAAGAGTTTGATTAACTGTCTGGATAAAAGAGTAAATATGTCCCTTTATTATCCCTATTTCTAAAAGTGTGAATCCAGTGTGCGCCCACTGATAAAAGCTGTGTTTGTGTTTGTGTGTGTGTGTGTGTGTGTCACTTGAGAGTATCTGCTGAACAAGCCTGTACATAACAAGCAGCGATGGCTGTAAAAGCTGAGATTCACCCTCCAAGTCTGCGGTGAAACCTCTCATTCAAATTCATCATCACTCACAGCTCACTTCCATCAATCATCTGTTTCTCTCTCTCTCTCTCTCTCTCTCGCTCTGCCTCCCTTCACACTGACAACAAAGTGAATCTGGTTTGGAAGCAAAACAATTACCGGGGTTCTGTCACAGATAGGTCTGCTGAGTGCCTCGGCTCCTGTGAAACTATGCCAGCTTTTTGATGCGTCTCTCCCCGTCTCGCTCTCCCCCCCCCCCACACCGCCACCCTCGCCTCCCCCCCCCCACCTCCCGTCTCTCAGAGATGTTGGCTGGCTATCGCTGTTGGCCAGTCGTCCTGCTGTTTGAGATGTGCTCCCTGTGCTTCAGTCTGGAGGGAAATGGTGACAGGCTTATCTCCCCTGACGTTCACTCACCTGGAAAAAAAAAAAAAAAAAAGAGGCTGAGGAGGCCTCGCAGCTTCACTGAACACCTTCCTCCAGAGCTGAAAAACCACACTGAGGGGAAAATATGTCCATTTCAAGAATTCGGTTTGCTGGGAATGAAGTCTGTGCACTCAGAGGCGTGCGATATGAGAACAGGCAAAGATGCATGTAAGGAGGATAAATATGACAAATTAAAAATAAGCCTCTGCAGTCAGGAGAAAGATGCAGAAAAATGAGGTTAAACCGTGCGGTCAGACAGAAAAATTCAACGCACATATACAAGACATTGTATATTTAGTCTGCATTTGCTGTTGTACAGCCATCTTTATCAGACAAGGACGGCTGAAGAGAGACAGGAAACACTGGGACGAGAGCGTGCAGGATAACCTGCAGCAAAAGAAGCGGTGGTTGGAATCGAACCCACAGCTGCTGCAACGACAACATCTGTGCACGCAGGGCTTTCTGATGAGGCGCAGACGGTTTGTAGCCGTTTAGATGCTAAATATAATTACAAACTTTTTGGTTTAAAAAAAAAAAAAAAAAGGGTGTTAAGTTTAAGGAGGATAATGTAGCAAAACTACATTAAACTATATATTTATCACACATGGGAGATCTAGCCTGCTGTTTAAAAAAATGTAATTTGTCACCCATATATTCCTCTACAATGTACCATCAGTGGACTTTTTTTCTTGTGTGTCACTTGACCTCTGCACAATCATTTTTTGGACGGGTTGGTACCAAACACCGGTTAGCATGCTGTGCTAGTTTGCAAAATTATCATTTTCCCCCCCATTACAACAGATATAAAATTCCTAAGTGGTATCCATACAGTACACGCTCAGTCCTGTAATCAACCAACGCAAAGGTTTCACGCCATGCAGAGAAATGTGATGCTGCAGGTGGGCGTGGTCTCAGAACCGCTGTACAGAAAGAGGCAGCTAGCAGAACGCTTCTGTTAGCGATGAGCCCAGGAGGGGGAGGGGCCAGATTTGAACGTTAGGTCTGGACGCTACCTTTAACTGCGAAGCTCAATGATGACAGGTGAGTCTGCAGATGTATCTGATAATGCTCTTCAGATGAATGGATCACGGCTGCTTGAAGTTGGGGAGTGAAATGTGAACCGAGTAAGCGGAAGATGTGACGAGCAAAACCACCAGCAAAGTAAAAGTTAAGATCTACTATTGAGCCACATTTTTTCCAGAGTTCATCCATCATCATAACTTCATTTCCCGAAAAACCAAGTCTGTTTAAAAATCATGATTTTAAAACAGAGGAACCGAGCGGTTAAGTTATGAAAACTTTAAACTGGCAGAACGTAATGAAACTGTTCTCGCCTGTAAAAACCGACATCCAGCTTTAATCTTCGTCTCCCACTCGTCTGAACTGATTCATCTGCAGTGTAGTTGCCTGATAATCCTCAAACTGTCTGATGTTCAACGCAGCACACGCACTGATTCTCTGCAGGTACGTCCCCCCCCCCGATTGTTGCACATTCACAAAGTCTTCCATTGACACCTTGCCCCTCAGGTTTCCATGGAAACAAGCTTGGCAACTGCACACATGTGAATGTCTTGGTGAGAAGATGGTCTGTCTTGTCTCTCTCTCTGTGTGTGTGTGTGTGTGTGTGTGTGTGTGAGAGAGAGAGAGAGGGAGACAGCATGTGGCAGCGTTTGTGTGAATGTGTCACTGTGTTAATACACGTGCATGACTTCACTCTATTTATGGCGCCGCACGCGTTCACGTCATATATATATAGTTGTGCGACGGTAAACGGGTGACTGCTGACACATTTGCATGGCCGCATACATTTGCATGTTAAGTCGTGTTTATGCAAGTAAGCAAACGTCTGTTTGTGTTTATCCTTTATGTGTGCACAGTTAGTTTACAGAAGCGTGTGTGTGTGTGTGTGTGTGTGTGTTGAAAAGTTACGAGTGTGTCCAGTAAAGCAGTGTGGACAGTCTCCGAAGCACTTTAAATTATGACTGTTTGCTTCAGTTTTTAAAAAGCTGTAATGAAGAATGTCACATCCAATCTCCAGAAGTTTTTCCACATTTTTCACTCTGACTTCCCTCCCGGAGTTTCTCCTTCCAGACTCGTACTCCTGTCATTGCATGCATTATCGGAAAGCGGCTCAATATTGACCTGCTTTAAGTTCCTGTGACGCTGCAACACTCTCTGTGTGCAGCTCCTTTGTCATACACTCTGGTTTAAGTATATTCATGCAGCCAAGATAAAAACATATCGGCTAACTCAGCACGTTTGAGTTTGCTGGCGAGTGAGTGCGGCAGAATTTTCTCCGGAGAATTTCCCTCGAGCCAACGGGAGGGAGGGGGGCGGGTGGAGTGATGTTTATACTGTAGCCTATATTGTGACTGGAGTCTGACTCTGTGCATGTAACAATACAGCTACTGTACATCATGGTTTCTGTTTTTCAGTTCGCTCTCTTGTTGATTCCCTTGAACGACACGTACAGTGATATAAAAAACAAATACTGTCTTTATGCTGCAGACGCTGTCTTACCTCAGGAGAACCCCTCCCAGCACGAAACTACAGCCAGGTCTGGAGATTATCCTGCATATGTGAAAATGGTTGACTTGAAAAAAAAAAGAGGATAAATTACAAATAGAAGATTTGTAATTTAGACTTATAAATAAGGCTTTCTGTGAAACATCTCTCAGGTTAGGATTAGTTGTTAGTAGCGTTGTTATTTGCAAGCCTGCAGGTGTGCATCCTTTATCTCCAGAACCTCATCTGTGAGTAAACATGCTTCTGCTCACTTCTGCATCTCTCTAAGCAGACGCTTTCCTCCAGAGCGACGGACATCAGAGAGTTAAGAAGAACGCCAGCGAGGATCTAGAGAGGAGACGGCGTGCACGGGTGCTGACAGGAAGTGAGCAGAGGAAGATTCACAGCAACAGCTGTTCTTGAGAGTTGTTCTCAAAAACACAAATACGAACTATCGTCATCATCAAACAAAACCTTCTTCATCATCATCTTGATGTAGTTTAGTGTGCAGGTGTTGATGAAGGAGCTGGCCTGGGTCTTTAGCTTTTTTCTTAAAGGCGGTTTGGTGGTCTGTTTCACCACCGGGGGGCGCCAGAGGAGAAGCTGCATAATCAGAAGTGTGTTTTGGTTTTGTGTGTGTGTGTGTGAAACAAAATGTGCATGGGTGATGGATAAACGTGTCAAGAAGAAGAGTAAATGACGAGTTTGAATTATCTGTTTTACACACACACACACACACACACACACACACACACACACACACACTCTGCCCTTTCTCATTCCGCTGAAACGTCACCAGTCAGCATCCGGTTGCAGCGGCGTCCTGCACTATCTCACCGTGCAGACGTAAATTACTCTCCTGTGACATTTCCATGCTTAAAAAAAAAAAGGGGGAGATTTCATTTGACCAATTCGACTGCTGGACAGGTGTGTGAACATGCAACGGACGCTCAAACACACACACACACACACACACACACAGTCCCAATATCGACTCCAGTGGAGCCTTGAAGGAAAGAAAAAGACAAAAAGCTGAGGTTAATGGAGACCTGAGGCGAGGCCAAAGATTTCACCTTCCATTAGAGCCATCTTTGATCCTGATGTTGTTCATTAACGTCCACACTCTTCCTACAGTACATGCACACACACACACGTATGCACCTCTCTCTCTCTCTCTCTCTGTCCTCCTCTTAAACCCTCTCTCTCTCTCACACTTCCTGCCTCCCTGTCTCTACCTCGTGTGTCCTCGGTTCCTTTCAGCTTGAACGACACCCTGAATGTGACTCGGTTGTTGGTCTCCCTGTTTCTGATCATTTTGTGTCTGAACTCAAACTTCATTTTCAGGACCGAGCAGCAGCAGCAACCTTTAGATGTTCAAACAGCTGAGAGGGAACTCAACTGAACAAGCGTTATTGACGTTTTTATAACACCCACGAGTGAGCGTCTTCTTCATCCGTCCTGTTTTATTTTACGTACAGGGACACGGAGCCGATTACTTCAATAAAACTTTTAAAATCAGGAATTTGCAGCGGTTTGATTCTTCTCGCTTCGCCACGCCGCCTGCATCTTTCTGACCCTCTTTTTTATTCGTTCTCCTCGAGCTCTTACTATTAATCCTGAGAGTTAGTCACTTCCATTGTTTCTCCCCTTTCTCTCTCTCTCCATTATGCAGTCTGTCTTTCCTTTTGTCTGATTACTTGATTCACTCTGTTTTCTCTCTCTGGCTGCGTCTCTCTCTCTCTGTCTTTATCTTTGTGACTCAGTCATTCCTGCTGTCTCTCTTTTTCCACGTCTGACTCACTCGTTCTCTATTTTAATCTCTCTCGGCGTCTGCTCTCCGACTCTTTCTTTTTCTGTCTCCGCGTCCAAATCCATCTGTTTGTCTCTCTCTCTCTCTCTCTCCTTCCTATAATCGTCTGCACCAGTAGCTGTTTTTTTTCCCTCTCTTTCTCACATTCTCTGTTGCAACCTCTTACTTCTCCAAACATCTTTCCATTCATCATACATCTCTGCAGCCGAGCCCAATATGGGCACAAATCCTCCTCAGCCTCCTCTGTCTATCATCGCTCTCCCTTCTGTCGAGACTCCGCCTCCCTCCTCCGCACGCACTCCTCCAAAGACCCCTCGCTCCATGCATATGTATCTGAATTAGCCCCGTTCGCCCGCGGCGACTTCCATCTTAATAAGTGCGTTGTTTATGGGCCTATAAGCAAAATGCTGCCTGCACAGCTCATTACTGCTGAGTGGGGAGGGAAAATCCCAGCGGAGACAACATGTACACACACACACACACACACACACACACACACACACAGACGCTCCTGCCTGCCACACACTCACGCCTGCATCCTTCATGTTTTAATCTTAGGTGAAGTTCTTACAAAGGTGGGAATTTGTTTTGTTTGGTTTTTGGTTCCACTTTCTGAAAAAAAGAAAAAGGTGCTCATGTCTTACTTATTTACGCAGGGTATAATATAAATATTATAAAACCCTTTGAGTAGAGCAACACGCGTCTCATTCCTGACCTTTATGAAAGCTGTATTTATGAAGGAATGTGTTATTAGTCTCCGATCGGTGGACCAAAGTAAACTCGGGAAGTGATACCAGCACAAACACTTTCCGAGGGGAAACTCTGATGTCAGCTCATCGTGCTTGATACCAGCCCCCCCCCCCGCCGGTCTCTCTCAATCTGTTCCTCCTGGCAGTGCAGCGAAAGTGAAGCAGTCAGCATGAATCAAGAAAGTACGACTTTCAGAAAACAAAAAAAGCAACACGTAGGCATCTTTTTGGATCTCTTAAAAAAAGTTGTTTTTTTAAAATCTAAAGATCATTTTTCAAGTGAGTTTGATAAAACATAAACAACGTGGCTCAGTTTGAGTGTCAACACAGTGCTGATGTGAAGTTACAATCTAAAATGCACTTTTCAGTTTTTAAATGAAAAGGAGGCGTGAATATCTGGAAGTCACAAATCTCAGGAACATGTGACTTCGCTCTGTTTAAATAGCAGCCTGAAAGTCGCACGATCACTTTCAACATGCCGAATGACAAACACTCGTTTACCACAGGGTGACGGATGAAGCTACGCAGACACACAAAGAGAGAGAGTGACCAATGAAAAAGCAGGTCTAGAGTAAACATCAGACGTTGGACCTTTTCCAATGTGACAATTTAGCTGCTGCTGATCGACATCGTGGCAACAGCTGAACACACACACACACACACACACACACACACACATAATCCACACGCAAACAGTTTGTAAACGACAGGCTGAAGATAAATGCAGAGTCATGTTTGACCCATATTACTGTACCTGCTCTTCAGAGTGTTTGACCCGCACACTGTAAATATTAATGGATGAAGCCGGAGACTCATCAGCAGCAGCCGCCATGTTGGAAATCCTGTCTCAGCGTAACTTTCATTTAAGCTAACGACAGCTAACGAGAGCTGGAGCTGAGGCGCGTTTTAAATCACATGATGAAGCGTGACATCGCGCTCACCTGTCAATCATGTCGGTTACACACGTCGTATCGATTTCAAAATCAAAACAGAGCCGTTTAAAAAATCTCTCCCCCAGTAACTAATCAGACCTGTTTAAGATTTTGTACCGCTGGAAACTTTTTAATTAACGCTTTAAAAACAGTTTTTCCGCCTGTCGCTTGTGTGTGATTTTTCAGTGTTCTTGGATTCAGCCTCAAGTGGACATTCGAGGAACTGCAGGATTTTGCGCTTCTGCGTTAGCTTCATTTTTTTAACACCTGAGGCTGCCGCTTGATTTTCCAACAGTGCAGTTGCAGTCAGAAACCTTTAGTGGGCGCTGAAGTGCACCAAAGCGTCTTCCCACTTAGCGTTTGTCTCAGCGGCTATACAGTAAATCCATGCTGGAAGAAATACAGGTATTTCATCTAGACTCAAAATAACAAAAACAAAACTAAGCTAACCTGTCTCAGAGAAGATTTTGAAGATGGTGAGACTTCATCGTGTTTACTCAAAAAACGTTAAAATGAAAAGAGCAGCTCATCATGTTTACACCTTTCTGCAGAATGTCAAATTATAACTAATGACATTAAGATATTGTGTAAACTCCACCAACACCGTCTCGCTTAAGACGACAGACACTTTCAAACAGGTGTCACGTTTTCACAGGCAGCTGAGAGCAGCTCATCCAGTTCACATCCAGAGCTTATTGTCGTGTCTTCTCCCGCTTCTCCCGCCGCCGAGCAGGGAGCTTGGGAGACACTGTGACTGCGCGGGCGACAGTTTGTGACACTTGAACACATGTCGGCACTGGGAGCGAGTTGGGGGAAACAGATGGCGGTGCAGTGCAGCGGGAAAGACTTCATGCCCAAACTGTGTGTGACAGCGCTTCTCCAGTGTGGCGTCAGGCATGCAGGGTACAAATGCACAAATTAAAACGTACAGGAAGCACACAAACAAGGAAGCAGAGACACGGCGTGACAGGCAGCTGCAGCGCCACACTTGTTAATACTATCTGAGCCCCTCTGGAGCGGCGCTGATGGAGATGTGTCGTCGAGAAATGCAGGTCAAATGAGTCAGGAGACACAAACGAGATCATCTGGACCCAGGTGGCACTTCTTCTTCTTCTTCTTTTTTTAACATTATGGCCTTTCTGGAGCGTTGATTGTTTTTAAATCAGCCTCCTTCTGACGCCTTGTAGACACTCAATGGTTAGCCTCCGTTGTTTGCACATCTTCTATGGTCGGGTTCTTGTATTTAGAAGGTGGTCAGATCAGGTTTCTTTCAGCATCTGGGGCAGTCTGCTTCCTTTTTTGTTTTAGGGAACTCTGTAGTTGTGTTTTCTTCTCTTTTAGCAACGAATTATGGAAGACTTTTTGCGTTTGGTTTGAGGCACTTTTGCTTACTTGTACCAGGTGTTTTTTAGGTTCCTTAGCATTTATTATGTTTCCTTTTTTTATGATCTGGTCATATTTTTTTTCCAACTTCTTTCCACATGCCTCAGACTTTTATTTGGTTTCTTTAAGCATGTGTTTTGATGTTTGTTTTCAACCTTTTAAGTCGAGTTCGAGCTGTTATAGTTCAGATTTGTCCTCTGTTATAACAGGTGTTTGTGTCTGTTTTAAGGCACCTGCTTTAAGGTCTAATTTCCTTTCTCCTAGAAACAAGGTTAGATGTGTTCATTTATAAATGTTACTCCTCCTTATCCCGTGTTTTCGTCTGTTTTAAGGCATCCCTGAAAGGGATTCAGGAGCAGCCAATGACGCGCCTGCTGCTCCTCCTGCTAAAAGAGGAAATGACTTGATTTGGTGACAGAAGGATCCGGAGCTGCTGAGGAGAGGTTGGTTGAGACGGATCTTTACAGTAAACGTGCTCGAAAAACAAAAAACAGCTGGAGCTGCAGGGGCTTAAAAATGTGTCGTAACAAAACAATGATGACACGACAGACACAAAACGCTGGCTGGGATAATCCACTGTCAACGTCGTTTTCAACCCCATTTCCTACATCGACTCACTATCTCTGCTGACACACACACACACAGATCGACACACACACACACACACACACGAGCCGCAGTAACAGTGTTACAACGAGGCTGAAAAGAAAAATCTGTGCTTTGTCTGAACTCCCGCGAGACCAAACATAATTACTTTTCCATGAAATTCACACATTATGAATTTTGTTTTCCTCCATAATTTTGTAGATAATTGAATTCAATACCCCGGAGGTATTATGATGCTGCGCAGACACACACACACACACACACACACACACACACACACACACACAGGCTGAAGTCTGAAAATGTGTCTCAGTGTTGACTTATTATATCAGTGCCATTAGACGACTTATCTGAATGCGATGCGTGTCAGTCTGGATAATGCCGGATTGACTGACGCGGCCAGAAACCAAAATAATTGCCTTAAAAATAACACACGCAATCAGGGCGGCTCAGCGCAGCCACACACACACACACACACACACAGATACTCATCCAAACATACAGACACATTCAAACGCATATACTCGTGCAGGCGAGGGACTACAAAGCGCTGGCAGTTCTGTATTTGCCGGCTGAGCTTTCATTGAGTGTGATGGAGGAGTGGAGGTTTCGTTTGATCGCCGTCTAATCCACGTCCCCAATTACTTTGGCCCGTTAGCTGAACGACGGGAGTGAACGGGGAAGCTGAGGCAGCCTTGAAGTCCAATCTGCCCTGCCCAAATTTTTCACTTCAAATTAGGCGTTTCTTTAATGGATTTTTTTTCTTCTTTTAGCCCAACATGTATTTGGCTTTGGGCTGTTGACGGGGGATCACCCTTCAGTCAGAGTTTTTAGATGAAAGGGATGTGATATCTCCTGCAATCTGATGAGGTGTCAGTTTTGTGTGCACTTCAGTCAGCAGCGATCACAAATACAAACATATGAACGCCGTCACGCTGTAGTGCTGAGATGATTAGTTTGGAAAGCACAAACGCCGACGAGAACGGCACGATGTCTCATGGTGTGAAGGGGGCCACATAAAACACATCTTACACGAGCAACAAAAATCAAAAAATCGTCAATAAGAGGAGCGTATTAGAGGTTTATCACTACAGCTAGGGAGAGCTACGCTAAGGGAGCTTTTACCGTCACTTCGCTGCTGGTTCTACAGGATGTACGTTTTATTTTCAGATTTATTTCTGGGCTTTTTGCACCTTTGTTGACGAGACAGGACAATGCATAGACGAGTCAGAAACTGGGACAGAGCGAGAGAGAGAGAGAGAGAGAGAGAGAGAGAGAGTGGGGAAGTTGCTACAGGTCAGATTTGAACCTGGGACGTGCTACAGCCTCAGCACCTGGGTTGCACAAACGCAAAAATAATAATAAAAAAATAATCAATTGAGGGGCCCTCCAAGTAACGTTCAGCAGAGATGCTGTCAGATGGGGCCCCCTTAGGGAGGTTTCCGACTGTCATTGCAAAATTTGCACGTTATGGGTCGCTGTTTTAGTTCACATTTTATCAGCCCTCTGGGGCCCCCTATTGGTCTGGGGCCCCAAGCAGCTGCCCGTCTTGCCTATTGACAGTTTCAGTTGAACCAGCGCTCTGTGTGTGTGTGTGTGTGTGTGTGTGTGTGTTCCTATATGTGGAGCTTCTGCACCAGGGTACCTTAACGTGAATTCACACTTTAGGCAAGGCAAGTTTATTTATATAGTGCTTTTCACAGTGCTTTACAGACATAAACACAGAAATACATTAAAACAAAGCTTCAGGAAAGAGTGCAACAGAAATTATGAAAACAGCAAACAACTTTAAGAAACTATTAATTTGTTGGTGTGAGGCAGGAAGTATATTTCTAATTGAAAGCCTGAGTGAATAATCACTTTTTAAGGTCTGATTTAAAGGAGCTGAGTGTGGCAGCATGTCCTCAGGTGTTCACTTCAGGACAAGAATATTATGTCGTTGGAGGACCTACACTTAGGGAAGTCGGGTGGAACTCCACAGGTAAGAACTCACAAAGCCACATGGTCACAGTGTTGTTGACTCTGTCTCAGTCCACTGCTCTCTGTTTGCACCTCGCAGACACTTAAAGCCATCCTGTGTGTCGTTACAAGATGCTCGAAGGATATGAAAAGACAGCTGACAACATGGGAGTAAGAACAGCCTGCTGCGTCATGGAGGCATGAAGAGCTGCAGAGAGGACACGAGGGCACAGCCGAGGAGTCACTTCATGCTTGTTCTACCTCTAAGAGTAAAACAAGTCTATTAAAACAGATCGTTGAAGTAGCTTTAACACAATCAGAACAAAAAAAAAAACAAAAAAAAAGGATCATTACTTAACGAGTAATCGGCTGATCACCAGAGCAGGGCGACGGAGGGAGTGGATTGAATGAATGACTGTGAGGGAGAATAAAAACAGTCTTCCTGCTTGAACTCGCGTGGAGCTCCATCAGAACGTTAAAGTGCTTTCAAAATAGTTTTTTACCCAGCGAGAAAAGAAGAATTTTCCCCCGAAAGTGTCCGATTAAAAAGATTCAGTTCAGTCTAACCACATGACTGTGGATGTGTGCTCTGAGTTAGCAATGAAGACGTAACACTGTGACTTCAGGATCTCTCTCTCTCTGTGATTGAACTCAAAATATTATTAGATATTATAAGTATTAGACGCTTTGGTTGGAGTGTTAGCTGCTTTAAAACCAGCTCCTTGTCTCATCTCATGTTTCTGTTTTTATGGAAGCTTTTTAGTCCGCAGTGTTACCTCCGTGGTCATCTCGCCCACGGCACAAACACACATCACAAAGGAAATTAAGACCTGCAGGAAAAGATCCGTCCTCTCTGGCCCCGGTGTAATAACTGCAGTAAGTCATTGTGAGGTTATATAACACCGTGTACCATGTTATTATACAACGCACAGCTGTAGGGAGGTCAGGTTTGCACTTCTATTGACCTCATTCACTATTCCAATCACACAGTCGCGCGGCGCGCTCAGTCTGAAGTCTGCAGCCCGAGGCGACGGCGTCCTGAAGAGACGAGCGTTCGGATGTGAAGTGACACGAGGTTGCACTTATGGGAAAACACTCTTTTGTCTGTCTCCAGGGGAGGGGGGGGGCTCTGCAGTTACAAGTTAATAACATAAGGTACATATCCCATGATGCACCACTGCAGTGCATGGTTCAATCTGATCTGATCACCTCTCAACTCCTCAGTTTTTTCTACCACTCGTAGATCTCACGCTTGTTTCTCCAGATAAGAGCAGAGTCAAGGTGGAGTGCTGCAGCGTTCCTGCCCTTTAACTGTAATTTTGACTTTTTAAAAAATCTATTAATGTGATCCCCTTCCATGCATCATCCTTATCCTAACAAAGCATGAACCATTGCTGTTCTCGTTAACAGCTTAAAGCTTTAGCTTGTATTTCACTTTTCTAATCCTCAGACGTCTCAAAGAGTGGCGTTAGCAGTCACATCAGACACGTGGCGACTGGCAGAGGCGCTGCTCGTCAAACACGCGAGGTAGGCTAACAAACCTGAAATCACACAGTAGTGCCTCAAAATGTCCAAATTTTGCAATGACAGTCGAAAACCTTCCAAAGGGGGCCCCTCCATCTGACATCTATCTATTCTCTGCTGGGAAAACTGAAGTTTGTCAATGAAAGATGCCGAAGGAAAATTAAGAGAAATTATCTGTATGAGAGTGAAAAATAACAGTGAAATAAATTCTTCAATTTTCCTCAATTCATTTGTTTGCCTCGAATCCCCACGGGCTGCTGGATCTTGGGAATCGAACCTTCAGCCTTCTGGGTGACAGACGACCGACTCTCTACGTCTGGACTGAAGTTTTATTCCCCTGACGTAACAGACCATAAATGCATTCAATGTAATGCAGAGGAGTTGAAACACAGCCGCGCTGCAAACGACCAGCTCAGTAAGAGTGCGTTCGTTACGTACGCCACTCTGACGAGCACAGCTGCAAACTGTCACTTTTAATGACTCTGTGTTTGTTTCAAGCAAGACATGAAATCAATTCCTTTCTCAAAGATTAGTCATCAGGTTCACATGGAACTGAATTTCTGAGTCTCTCTTTGTACCTTTAAGAACACACAGGTGGTTTAATTCCCCCAGGATCTGCGTGCGCCCGGCCCAAACAGGTCCAACAGCCTCGAGTGGCCCGGACTCAAAAGCATCACAGGAGAAGAGCAAGATCACACGGGAATAAAAGAGTAAAACCGTGCAGACGACATGTTACTTTCTTATCCAGAGGGTTGATTTCATCTTCATTTGTTCCCTGAGTTGTTTGAAGAAGGAAAGGAGCCGCAGCAGGTCGGACTCGAACCCGGACCGTCCGTTTGTGGGGCGTGCACCATCCACTGCGCCGCCATCAGCGCAATGATCTGATGCCTGTTTTGATGTAATGTTGATAAAGCAAAATAAAATGGGAAAATATGCTTGGTAGTGAGTAAGGTGTATTTTATTTTGAAAATAAACCTGATGCTCTGCGCGTTTCCTTGTCTGACTTCCTGCCTGAGTTGATCCGCCCAGTTCAGCTTGACGCATCATGATCAGTCAAAAAAAAAAAATGGACTTGGCGTGAGTGATTATTTTTTAGCACGTGAAATTCTTTGGAAACTGTAAAAAGGATTTTGTTTTTAATAATGTGCCATGTCTCGTCTTTTTTGTTTTTTTAACAGCTTTCACACCTGTTCGCTTTTTTGGCAGCAAAGATCCATTACATAAAAACAAACAACTAATCTATAATTAAATGAAGCACACCCGTCGGCCCTCTGTGCAAAAGATCATCACACTTTTAATCATATTTATTGATCAGCTTCCCACATAGGACTGCCTGACTCACCTCATTCTCTGTGTGTTTCATCCCGGCTGGCGTCTCCTTCAGGAGCCAATGTTTGAAGAGCTTTATCTTTCCGTGTTCATGCTCGTCGGCTTCGACTGTTCACACAAATCATGAAGAGGAGGTTTGAAAAAAATAAAAAAAGAAGAGAGAAACGTCCTTTGTTTTTGTTGTTGTTGTTGGCTTTATGCAAAGAGCAGGAGAATAATCCCACGTGGTAGCTCGTAAACAAAGAGAGCTGTGTGGTCGAAGCCACCAACGTCTAAACGAACAAAACATGTTCTGATGTACGATGTCGTCACGGGACGAGGAATCCTTTATTGACACACTCATGCTACACACACAGGCTGAAATACACACACACACATGTGCACAAACATTAGGCCCCGAGTCCAAGTTTTCAACGAGTAGAGAAAATGTCCACATGGGAAAAACAGCGTAGCTTAGCTTAGCTTGTCGACGTCGCTGCCCTTTAACAAATGTTTGATATTCCCCGTGTTTAACCTCCTACGGATCGTCTCTCCGTGTCTGATCATCTGAAATATAAAACAACAAACAAACAAAAGCAGTAAAAAGTAACGGAGCAGTCAGCCGTTGTCAACACACTGTTGTCATAGCGACAGGACGGACGTGCAGCGCACAAACGCTACATGCTAACACTCCCAGAGCTTTTCTGCCCGGGAAAAAAAAGGTCGCGTTAAAGCCAGAAAGAAAAGTTCCTCGTCTGCTTCGTCTCCACAAACATCCTGCTGTTTCATCTCGGCTCGTCACGTCAACAAGAATCTGTGAGGTCAAAGATGGAGGACTTCACCCTCCTCTTCCTCCATCGGTAGTAATTGAACACACGTTTCCCTCATAAGCACGATAAATCCAACAAATGATTTGCTGTTGATTTTTCTGTCTCTTTAATGAAGAAGAGGTTTCAGCAGCTGTCACGTCCATACTGGAGGATTCAGTTTGTCACCTCGATGCTTCAGGTAATGTGCAGTGATAGTGAAGACAATGAACAAAGGTCAAGAGTGAAGGTGTGCATGAGCATGCAGCACATCAGACCAGCGTGGAGCCTGCACAGGTTTCTTCCTTTGAGAGCTCCTGAACTTTACATTTCTCTCTTTTCTTTTTTCGTTTTTTTTTTTCATTTTTTCATTTTACTTGACTGTGTTGCAGCTTGGTCACGCCATGTCTGAGATCAAACAATATCAGACATGTAGAAGAAAACCAGCTTCATTGGGTCAAAATGTAACATCACAAATCTCTGTATTCTGTAAAAGCAGGAATCGTCATGATGTTTCTGTAAAGTGAAAAAACAAAAAAAAAAAAAGATGGCATTTGTATTTTATGATGAGTTTCCTTATAAATCATTTACGTTCAACAACCATAAATTATGAATTTCTACAACCACACACACACACACACACACACTTTCTTTTTGACTGTACGCTGTGCTGCTCCCAGTGACAGAGGACTTTTTGATGTTGGCAACACTGGCGGATCAAAGTCGAACACAAAAGCTGTGTGTGTGTGTGGGGGGGCTGCAGAGCACACACACACACACACACACTCCCCACACACCTTATAACACCACGCCTCCCTCCTTTGGGAGTTACCCAGTGAGTCTAACACACACACACACACACACACACACACAGGCATGCTTACACACAAAGTCTCCACGGACACCGATGAGATCATCGCTGATGAGATCATCTCTCTCTCTCTCTCTCTCTCTCTCTCTCCCTCTCTCTCTCTCTCCCTCTCTCTCTCTCTCTCTCTCTCTCTCTCTCTCTACGTTACATTCACATTCAGATCATGAAGATTTTATAACAGTTAAGATGTCAAAAGAAAAAACAAAAACACGTGAATGTAAAAATAAACTCAAACGATACAAACTAAATGCTAAAGTCATTTTCCGGCGCTGTCTTTATTTCAACTACAAAAAGAAAAACAAACATTACGATAAAACAAAACAAAAAAAAACATTTCCTGCCGCGATGACAGAAGATTAAATATGTATGATTCGATCACTAAATAAAGCAGAGATGAAAGAGGGTAAAGTGACAGACTCTCTTCATTTCTCCTCTGCGTTCAAACGAGGAGGACAGATGTCAGATTAAGAAAACAAACATCCGACGGGTAAAAAAACCCAAAATCGACAAAAACAAACGATTAGTGACAAAAGAGGACTTTTTAATATTGTGTGAAAGAAGTCACTTTGCTGAATCGGGTAATGTGTCGTGAGTTTTTTTGGGGGGGCTTATGATGTTTTTTTTTTCCTCCTTTAAAAAGCTGATTTTTTTAAGTCGTCAAGCAGAAACCAAACAAGCAAAATTTGCAGTGTAAGCGGCAAACTTTCTGAATTTTGAACGGGGGTTTTTTTCCCCGTTTTTATTTCTTTATTTTTCTTTCTTTGTGTATGTTTTACTGTTTTTACTTTTTGCATTTGTGAATCACCTTGAAACTAACTGTTTTAAAAGTGCTCTATAAATAAAGACTTAGAATGAAGCAGGAAGTATTCAGGATAATGAACCCCAAACAAGCGAGCGGAGGGGCGACGACGTTTACAGAACATGATATGAGCGAGCGGTACGATCATCGTGCACAACACGCAACAGCTTTTTACCTTTTTTTCTACTCGTCTGTTCCACTTTGCATCGTAAACAAGTCATCACAGTATTCCCCGTCAGTCTCCCGCCCCCCTCCCCCAAACACTGACAGGACAAATCTGACATATGCAATCCAGACGGATCTGAGGACTGAGGATCTGAAAAAAATGACCAGAGTGCTCGTGTGAAAACAGCTTTAGACTTTCTCACTGTTCCCCCCCTTTATTTATTTATTTATTTCTAGATTTCTGAAATTAGGGAGAGAGAGAGAGAGGGTGGGGATGGACAAACAGGAAAGGAGCCACAGGCCGCCCACCTGAAACGGGGAGTGCGATGACCCTGCTGGTTGTATTTTGCGTTGCAGGCTCCAGTAGACCTGGCAAAAAAAAAAAAAAAAAAAGGGATTGACAAACACCTGAGACCGGTGTTCTCCCTCTATTTAAGCTGCTCCCACTTCCTCGTTTGGAGGAGACCCGGAGGAAGAAATCGAGGAGAGAGGCTTTCCTCAAAAATGTCCAACAGTTGTCCTCGTCTCCTCCATGCTGGTGAGCTGACCTTGACAGGAGCTTTTTATGACCTTTATCTGTTTGTATACTTCCCATCATTCTCTCACTCCTCTGCTCATCATTACACTCAGTTTCCCCTCTCATAATCTCGTCTTTCTATTTTCTGTTTGTTCCACACATCGAGCTATCCCTCCGAATGAATCATTTACTTTTTACTACAGGACCGCCATGAATTCACTCAACCCCCCTGACACACACACACACACACACACACGCATGCTTTGTCCCGGGTTGACTCGACTGTAGTAACATCCCTCTAAGGCCACGCAACCTTCTTAATTAAAGGCATAAATTTCTCCTCCTGCTTCATTTCTACGATAAAACTACAGTTCGAGACGCTCGCTCTGTTCGCCCCTCAGCTGAGCCTTCACTACGAAGACAAGCGTGATGAAAAAAGAGAAATAAATAAAGCACAGGCCCTCAGTGACTCACATGTGCTACAGTACCAAGTCCTGAAGGAACCCTATCCTGAGAGGGCCGTCATTTACATATTGCTTTGATGAAAGAAAGAAAGACACTTTTTTTTATTTGCATCAGTGGGACAAGACAATCTGTATTCCTCTTTCTCACTCTTGTATAACCAAAGCAACACAAAAAAAAAAGAGAAACACGCATCATGTTATTTCCAGGACACGCTGAAACGCTGGAGTTAATTTAAAGGTGCTGCGTTTGAAGCTGAGGCTCGGGCTGCTGAAGGTGTGTGTGTGTGTGTGTGTGTGTGTGTGCTGCTGCGATTGATCCAGATCAGTCCTGCTTCTATTTTTACGAGTGCGCGGTGGCACCTTGAGGACAACGTCAGCAGATTGTCTCAGCTCTGTGTTGGAGGCTTTATTTCATTTACTTTCTGCTGTTGTAGGTTTAAGTCTTTTATTATTATTATTATTTACATGCATGTACAAAGAGCATGCTACATGCTAAGAGTATCAGTGAGTATTGATCCTTCTGTTGGACTGTTTCCTGTATTTTACCGAGATGCTTTTAATAGTATTCTCTATGAGATGTTCGTATGAAACCTGATGAAGAGCTCGATAAGGTCCCAAACGTTGTGTTTTTACTGCATTCAGTGAATGAACAGCGAGGTCTGTTCCTGCACGACGCTCTGGAGTCTCATCAGCAGCAGCCGCCGCCATGTTGGAAATCCTGTCTCAGCCTGACTTTGTGTGTGAGCCTCTTAGCGTCCGCCTGTCAATCATGTCAGCTATACGCGCCTAACTAACAACTCATAGTGTTCATAAAATCAAAACAGATGTGTTTAAAAAAAATAAATAAAAATCAAACCACCTGCAATGTGAGCCCATGAGGAGGATAACTAATCAGACCGATGTGGGCTGTAAACATGTTAACATCTTTGTTTAATGTGTGTGTGTGTGTGTGTGTGTGTGTGTGTGTGTGTGTGTGTGTGACTTCTGCTTGAACTCAAATGTAACTAACTAACACTCATACACAGGTTTACAGCTGGGAGAAAAAGTGGTCTGGTTTAGTAATTCTTCAAATGGATCAATACTTCTGAAAACAGTCTCTAAAAAACACACCGACACACACACCGACACACACACACACACACACACACACACCGACACACACACCGACACACACACACACACACACACACAGCCTGTTAGTCATTGTCCTCCCGTCTTTAAACTGTGTGAACATGAACTGCTGTCTGTGTGACGAGTTTCACCTTGGAACCAAAACTTTCCTTTTCTTTTCTTTTTTTCTTACACATCAATTCACCGACCTTCACTCAGAGCCGACTGTGTTACCGCTCAGCATGAACGCCATAAAAAAAACTCTGTTAAACCACTTTACCAAACTGTGACGCCTTGTCTCTGCAAATGTAACACAAAGTGGCCGAGAACAGAAACAAAGGAGCGTTTTACCCATCGGGAAAGAAGCCTTTCATTCAGGTATTTAGCATGTTAGCATGAACGTTAGCATTTAATCCTGCCTCCTTAAAACAACAGCTTATTATGAAATGTAACCAGTAGCTCTCTCACCCTCCCAGTGACTCACATGATGACTCCAGCTCATGTCGTCCAGGATGTCCGAGCTGCTGTGG
The DNA here is from genome assembly GCF_947650265.1 of Symphodus melops. Classification (NCBI taxonomy): domain Eukaryota; kingdom Metazoa; phylum Chordata; class Actinopteri; order Labriformes; family Labridae; genus Symphodus; species Symphodus melops. The sequence continues at coordinate 26,382,760 of NC_136697.1, read as the reverse complement.
AAAGTGTTGTTCTTGTTGTTTAGCCAACACTTCTTCAAGATGTCTGATTTAAAAATGATAACAAGGGTCTTCCTCTGGCACTTCAGTGAAGGAAACAGCACTTTTTACTTCCTGGTGTCTATCTCTCTCTTCACATTATGATGGGAGTGTGTTTTTATTTGTGCTTTGTTGTCTCTTGGCTTTTTTATTGACTTGTTTTCATTATTTAACTGCCCTCTGAATTGTGTTTCCCCTCTTCATCGTGATGCTGTCGATGTCTTGTGTGAAGCTCTGTGAGTTTCTTTTTTTCGTGAACTTTATATTAAAAAAGAACAAGAAAACTTTCTCAGCATATTTTGTGATAACCCAAGAAAACTTCCGTCGTGGTAATAATGCCGATCTGATTATGAAAATGGGGAGAGAAAAAAAAAACAACAAACATGGTTTTTAGTTTGAACCTGAATGAGGCGTTCAAGAGCCCAAGCTGGGCTCTTGTAATATAGCCATCAGTAAGGTCCTTTACCTGCTTTTGTGAAGTGTCTTGAGATAACGCCTGTTATGAATTGACGCTATACGATTGATTGATTGAAGTTCATGAGAGCGCCAACGTCTCGTTTGTGTCTGACTGTAACTTTGTGTTTTTTGCTGCTGGTCCGGTCTCACCTGGAAAATCTGAAAGGGACAAAACTTGTTAAATAAAATAAAAATAACAGCTTTCAAACTGTGAGTGGACGCAGTTCACTGAATCCACATTTCCCTTAAACTGAGCTCAGCTTTCACTTCTCTCCCCGCGTCCTTTCCGTCACTCAAGCTACAATATTTTCATCTTTCCTTGTGCTGAATAAAAGAGTCGCCCCTGTTCAGGTTTTTTTTTTTTTTTTTTTTTTTTCAAAAAATTGTATTTACATGTTCGGCGCCTCGTCGAGCAGCGCTGAGCAGCACCGTAAATAAACATATCTGTCACTGAGAGAAAACCAAACAGGACAAAACAAAAGCCCTGCCGTGACACTAATGGAGAGTAATGACTGCTTTGAGTCAGGAGTCAAGCTAACAATTAGCATTGATTTGTTTTGGCGTAATCTAACGAGGACTGAATAATCTTTTGATGATGAGCAAAGAAAGGAAAATATCTTCAAAATAGATGCTTACAAGTTTTGTGTTGCCACAAGTCGATCCAATCTTTTATTCAAGCTGCCAAGTTGGACGAAAACTCCTCCAGCTCTGCCCCATCATTTTCCTTGGATAGATTCCTCTCTAATGAGTAAACATTTATTTGCATACTTGACACTAACGACCGATTGGTTATTCCTTAATGGCCTCATATTTCTCTAATTGGATGAGTTTGCAAAGCTAATTAATTAGCAATTACCTTCTAATGGTTGCATAGTCACGAGCCAACAGCCTATTAGCTTCCAATAAATACTTATTAAGAGGCCCTGATTGCTAAGTAGGTGATCATCAACACGTTCATCGCCTGGTGACTGCAGCGTGTTCGCCGTCTTTCTTCAGTGTGCGGTGACAAGAATCAAGCCGATCCGATCTCACTGATGTGATTGTTAATTACTCAACGAGAAGCGTCAATTCTGCTGTGTTTTATTTTTCCACGTGTGGAGTCTGCACGTGTTTGTGTGTGAGAGTGAGACCTCTGTGTGTGTGTGTGGATCTTTGTTGCTCCGTGATAGGCTGGAGGAGCAGATATCTTGTAGTTCAAACCTGGTGATGAGATGGTTCCTTTCTTTATTTCATTCTTTAGTTTGAGAAGCAAAACTCAGATTTTCTTCTCGTCTTATTTCTCCATCCAGAGGTTCCATCACTGTCAAATGATAGATGATTAAATCTGATATTGATCTGCAGTAAATTCAGGAATTTTCACTCGGGGGGGTCAGACGAGGGGTCAAACAAACACGGGACTTTTTATTGAGGGGTGCAATTTCAGAGTGAAATCAATAGTCAATGTTGACCTGATAATAAAATCATGATCTGGCTAAGCTGTTGGGATGTTGACTCTGCAGACTTTCAGAAGTTCCTGCGTCCATCAGATTTAATTCAAACGATTCCCCTGAGTGGTCTCGGATCTTCTCCAGCACACGGATCGAACCCAACACCCTTTTCAAACGGGAGGAACTTCTTTACATGTTTTTCACACGGCCTGTAATGATATCGAATAAAGGGCTGGAATCAAAGTGCACAAACTTTCTCCTTTGTGCTTCAGTGGAAACTTGCAGACGAGTCATATTCTGCAGACGGAGGTCGAACGGCTCCTGGAATGACTTGCTCAAGGGCACTCTGGATGAGATTTAATGACTGATGTTGTGCATTCACTGTCCCTGTCTTTGGTTTGTCAAACAGCTGGTTGCTGCACACTGCAGGGTTGAGGGTTAGATTTCCACATGTGCGCTGAAGGAAGAGCGTTGCCTGTTTAAACACGTTTACAAATGGGAGCTGATCAGTGCACGGACCTTTCTTCACAGAATTAAAATGAACTTGTTTATAAAGGTGGCTGTGAGCCTGATGCTTTAAAAAAAAAAAAAACAGCTTAAAGCCTTTTGGAGCAGAACTCTTCAAATACAGCATCCAAACAAACCCAGGCTACAAGTACAGAGCCGCACCTGCGAACAACCTGCCACCGTTTTGATCAAAAGAAGCAACTTTTGAAAAGCACATAATCAAATAAAAGGAATTATTCATACAACCTGACACCCGGGCTGCGACATCTCAACGCTCCGAAAGCAGCTTTTGAATTTCTAAATGAAGCGTTGTCATCTCTGTGTAAATAAATCTGTTTTTTTTTTTAATCATCACATCCCCCCCCCCCCCCCCCCTCTCTGTAAACACAACATATATCCTCATGCCTGGTGCCCAGAGACGCCTGTGGCTTATGAGGTTGCTACGGCAACCGGCGCGATGCACTCAGGCTTGCTTCCACGCAGCTGGGACCCATGCGGCGCTGCAACCTCAAGGGGGGGGGGGGTCAGGGTTGGGGGGTCGTAAAGTGGAGATTAATTGTATTGAATCGACCGTCATGACTCAGTCATATGATGCATCTTTAAAACACGCGTGTGCAGGAGTTGTAAGTGCAGGTGGAGCATTGAAGGAGAGGCGTGGAGTCAAAGTGAACGAACGACGGCGTCGAATGAATGAAGAGTGGAAACATACCTGAAGGAGTCACACGCGCGTGTGTGGGAGCAAAGTAGGAAGATGAAGTCGTGTGACGATGTGAGGAAAGAGAATTTTTGCACCCGTTACTGAGGAAAAGAGCTTCCACCTGTCAAAAAGAAAAAAAAAGAAAAGTTGAATGTAAACCGCTTCTCTGGGAACCGTTTGCATCCCCCCCTCCTCCCCCCTCCCTCCTCCCTCAGAAGTTTTATCACCAAACGGCACAGTGAACTACACTTTTTCACATCAGTGGCAGAAACATTCCTCCAATCGGAAATCCGTCGTGTTGGAGGGAAAATTCCTGCTCCTAAATCAACGTTTCAAAAAGGACTTTAAACTGTTTGTACGAACCTCAAAAACGAATCTGCAAATGTCTGTTCTTTTAAATATCAAGAGAGTTGAAAGGAACTGGCAGGCATGTAATAAACACGACACACCACTGGAGCTGCATTCACTTTGAACTAAAAGTCCGAGCTAGCTTGTAGCTGTAGCTTGAAGGTAGCAATCCAGAACGAGCTCGAGCTAATGAACTCTTTTCAAACAGCTCTTCCTGGTGTTTTGGTGCGCACACAGTTAGGACGTCTCGTCCACAGAAGTGTCCCATTAAACCGTCAACAGCAGAGCAGCACGTTGAACCTTCACATTGTTTTTTCTCCCAGCGAAGAAAAGAGACGATTTTAAATGAGAGAAATAAAGACTCTTTGCTTCCATGACGCCTACTTCTCCAAGCGGGCGCAAAAAAAGGTCGATCGCACTTTTCTCAGACTCTTTTTAATGAAGACCAAAAATAAGGACGGCGAGCAGAGTCCCTCCTCCACAGCAGCATGGAGTGTCTCCTACTCTCCAAACTACACTTTCCAACTTCTCCACTTCAGATAAGCAGTGTATTCTCACAGCTCCCCCCCCCCCAAACACACACACACACACACACTTTCACACACTTGTCAGTCATCTTGACGGGCTGTCATCCTGCCCGAGGGCTGAGGTAACTGGCGTGCACGGCGTCTCCGCAGGCGTTCGAGGAAGCAAAGACGCCGCAGCACCCAGTCGATCTGCCGAAACAAAACAAAACAAAAAAAAAGGCAACGCTGATGTTTAATGTTTTTTGAAGGCTCGGCGTCGCCGGCCTTTCATCTCGCGCTTTCCTCGGTACACTGCAGGTCACAGGAAGGGGGGGAAAACAAAACATCTCTGATGTGGCCACGCAGCAAGTGGAAAGGCAAGAAACTGAATTTAGGCATCAAAGAAGGCTGAGAGATAAAGAGTGCAGAGTGATTGATGGTAGTTTCTATCGGTTTAATAGGCCTTTTACATGAAAAACTCTCATAATGGAGTTTGAGCCGCACAAAATCTATAAAGTCATTTTGGAAAATGTCACCAACATATATGAAGCACGGCGTCTGTTAACTGTTACGGGAGCTTGTATCGATCCTAACAGGTAACTAAATCTAGCTGTCAGAAGGACGCCTTGAGCTCAGAGCTAATATATCTCCGAGAGCAGATATATGGCGAGCACTACGAGCGAGCGAGGCCGGCGTGTCGGGGGTAACAAGCCCGTTGTTTAGCCGACATGTCACATGAATCAGGCCAATTGTATGATGGCCTTTTCTGCCCGCCGCGGCCTCGTAAACACCAAGGTCAGCCGCAACAGTGGATGGAGACATAAATGGGTCATATATATTGTAACAAGGCCGCGGGGGTCAGCGCAGACTCGACCTTGAGCGCAACCTCGCTTGCACTCCTCCCCCCCCCCCCCCCCCCCCCCCTCCACCCCCAGAGGACTCATTCTCCCAGACTCCTTTATTGCTCATTTCTATGGCAACGGTCTGCTCGGCCCGATTGGCCTCTTAATAGTTAAAAGCCGGCGTGCTCTTATGGAAGTATAAAAAGGAAAAAGCCACGGCCTTGCTGCGTGATGTTTTTATGGTGAGTGGAGCGCCAGGCGGCGGATATTTTCCCAGGGGCGAATCTGCTGCTCTCTACTCCCCCTCCTCCACCAAGACACATCACCATATATATATATATATGTATATACACACACACACACACACACACACAC